>NC_061112.1:89757144-89868600 GCF_002878395.1 Capsicum annuum | reverse complement strand
GGGAGATGGTGTGTTGAGATTGCAGGGTAGATTGTGTGTCCTGAATGTGGATGATCTAAGAAAGAGGATTATGGCTGAAGCGCACGGGGCACGATATTCTATTCATCCTGGTGCCACCAAGATGTACCGAGACTTGCGAGAAATCTATTGGTGGAGTGGAATGAAAAAAGATATAGCAACGTTTGTAGCTAAGTGTACAACATGCCAACGGGTTAAGGTTGAACACCAAAGACCTGGTGGTATGATGCAAGAGTTTAGTATTCCCACCTAGAAGTGGGAAGAGATAAATATGGACTTCGTGATTAGTTTACCTCCTTCCTGATGCCATCATGATTCCATTTGGGTTGTGATTAATAGGTTGACTAAGTTTGCTCATTTTATTGCCTGTTCATACTTCATATACTGCTGAGGATTACGCTAGATTATATATCCAAGACCTAGTCAGACTGCATGGAGTTCCCTTGTCTATCATTTCGGATAGGGATACTAAGTTCACTTCGCAATTTTGGAAAGCTTTTCAGAAGGGTCTTGGTACCCAAGTGTTTTTGAGTTCTGCTTTTCATCCGTAGACCGATGGTTAGGCTAAGCGGACCATCCAGACCTTAGAGGATATGTTGAGAGCTTGTGCACTTGACTTTAAGGGAAGTTGGGATGATAACTTATTGTTGATAGAGTTTGCTTACAATAATAGTTTTCACTCTAGTATTGGCATGGCTCCGTTTGAAGCCTTATATGGGAAGAAGTGTAGATCACACAAAGGTTGGTTTGAGGTGGGTAAAGCGGCTGTGAGTGGTCCTGATTTGGTATTTAAGGCTATGGAAAAAGTTAAGCTGATTTGGGAAAGGTTAAAAAACTGTGCAGAGTCATCAGAAGTCATATGCAGATGTTAGAAGGAGAGACCTTGAGTTTGAAGTTTGTGACTTAGTGTATCTAAAAGTTTCACCCATGAAGGGGGTGAAGAGATTCAGAAAGAAGGGGAAGCTTAGTCCCCATTATGTTGGTCCTTACAAAATTCTTAGCCGTGTTGGTAAGGTAGCTTATGAGGTCAAGTTGCCTTCCGAGTTGTCCTCTATTCATCCAATATTCCATGTCTCCATGCTTTGAAAGCATATTAGTGATGCTGTGGTAGTGGATTCATCTGTGAGTGCTGACATTCAAGAAAATCTTTATTTTGATGAGATTCCTGTTGAGATTCTTGATTTCAGTGTCCAAAGACTAAGGAAGAAAGAAGTTCCCTTGGTCAAGGTCTTATGGTGAAACCAATCTATTGAGGGTGCAACTTGGGAAGCTGAGGTGGATATGCGATCCAAGTACCCGTACCTATTTTTCGTGAACTCCGATCAAGCCGAAGGTACCTTTCTTTCCTAAATCATGCATTTTTGATAAAAGTTGCAGCAGTTCAGCTGTCATTTATTATGTGTTCAGCTTTAGTTTCTTGAATTTATGCATTCTATGTTGTATTTGGAGTGAGAAACGATGTGGTGATGAGTCTAACGAATGGTTTCAGCTGTATGATCTATTCCCTATCTAATCTTGGCATGTCTAGTGTCATTCGAGGATGAATGTTTTCAAGGGGGGATGATGTAATACCACGGGAAATTTTTTGTTGAAATTTGGTGCGTAAACGTGTTGGGTTCTATCTTCTAGAATGAATTATAAATTTTTCATGTGGAATGTCTTAGATTATGACCCACCATTGTGTAGAGTATTGAATAAGCTTTCCAACGATATATGGATCATCAAAAACTAACATCCGAGCGACGAGTTATGAACATTCCGATCGAACCGTGAATAGTAGTGAACAGTAAAACGTGCAGGAAAAAGTACTGAGGCATGGCATATTTTTGCTCCAACTTCAAATGATCATAACTCCTTGTACACAATGATCTGGGTGAGATACTATATATCAACGGAAAGATATGAGAGTCCTCTGTCTAATGAAATTAGTTTCATCCAATTTGGATATCAGAGTAAAACGTTATGGTTGATCTACTTCAGACTATCAAAATAGTCCACGAAAGGATAGATTCGAGAATTATTTGATTTTTAGGGGTGTTTTGGTCATTCCCCCTCACCCAAAATCCGTCCAAACCCTATATTAAAGCCTATAGAAGCATTATATGTTATATTTCATCAAATTCCCTCAAAAAGAAAACCCTAAGCTCCTACATCCAACTTCAAGAACCTCCAAAGTTCACCATTAATTCTGCAAATTTATTCAAGATTCCAAGTTCCTAGTTCAAGAAATCCAAGAACCACCATTCAAAGGCACGATTAACATCTCAAAAACGAGTATCGATCTAAAGTTTATCATTCAAGGTATGTGGGGTTTTTCAATAAGAACTCTCTTTCGTTCTTGTGTCCAAAAGTAATTTTCTTTACAAAGGCTTGATTTTTATATGATTTTTACGAATTTGAAGCATGAACCCATATCTTATGATGATTATTATGAAATCTTGATGTTTATGATTTTGAAAGATGAGTTTACATGTGTGGAGATATAAAGCATGAATCTTGAACGATATTATCATGATTTTGATATTTGGGTCATGAATCCCCATTGGAAATTGTGTTTTTTTTAGAAAGTGTGTTATAAGAACGTTGATGTTGAATATTTGAGATATTTTGAATGATTTAACCTTTTGGTCTTAATGGAGTTGTTTTGAACTCGACTTTGAAAGAAATCCACAACGTGGTTGATTTTGATAGATGGGAAGCATGATGGCTCCCGAAGTATATTTATATATTACTAAAATTGTTTTGTTGTGGATTGTCTTTGAAATGATCTGAGCTAAGTCCGGGAGAAATCTTTAGCTCCGAATAGGAGGTATAAAACGACCTTACTTCCCTAGAACTACGTGCCCCCATAGAAGTGAGCCTGAGGTTGATTTATACAGTGATCACTAGTTTGTGTGGATTTGATATCGATAGTCCTACTCCGATGGAAAGGATAGGATGACTCTCCTCAACGTGGGTTGTACATTAGACTCCATGTAGCTCATATGGTTTATGTCGGTTATAGGATCTCCCAGTGTGTGTGTGTTTCCTTGTGTCTATGGTGAATGGTGAAGTGATTTAAAAGTGGAATTGTGAAATTATTCTTTTGAAAGATTTAAATAATATTTATATTATGAGAATTGATATTCTTGATGAACTGAAAGTGATTGACAAATTATACAATGACTCACATGTGTTATTGTACTTATTTCATCCTCTCATGATTATGATGATTTTCTTCGGGCTATGTGAGTCTTTCATATATCCTGCATATTTCTTATAAATATTTATGATGATGATGTTTATACAACTGCATACACCCCCATATACTCAGTTTCTTTCCATGGTACTGACCCATATCTTCGGATGTGGGTTGCATTTTCACGGAATGTAGGTTCAGGTGCACAGTTCCAGGTTCGACAGTGATTCTTTGGGCATGCTGTTCTACATCCTCTGTTGTGGTGAGTCCTCATGTTCCGAGGACGTGATATCTGATGTTGGTTTCACAGAATCGTTTACATTTCATAACTAAGTATGAGTCAGTTGGGGCATGTCTCAATGGCTCGCTGGTTTTATTGATTTTCTTAGAGGCTTGTCAGACTAGTATAGATGTTGGGAGTTGACTAATAAGTCATATTTTGTTATCTTTTTGAAATTCTTTTATTCTTGGATGATGATTACTCTGTTGATATTTGAGGGTTATTTATGGTAACCCCACTGATTTGTGTTGAACTAAATGAAAATGGCTTATAGGGTTAGCTTGGGGCTACTCGTAGCCTCAAGCACCGTGTGACGCTCCGGGACCCGTTTTCCCAGGCGTTACACATAAACTTGTACATGATTGGGGATTTCATATTATCATACTAGTATGGCTCTTTTTCTTCATATAGGCATTTAATCGAATGCTTGGGGAGCATGCTTTGGTTATACAATCATCAACACATCGAAAAATCATGAATACATCAATCAACGTGTAAATTTAAGGGTTTATTATGATTATTATGCAAATCATAACATACTAAGGTCAATCATTGGAATATGAAATTTCAAACATGAATAAAAACCCCACAACATCATGTTTCAATTTAATTTAAATCATGAACATTCATAAATAGACAAATCTTGAATTTTTAAAAGAGATTCTTGAGCTTCATGGGTGAAAGGGACCTATAAATCAACACTTGACATACCTGAGTTGTGAGTTTCTTGAAGTTCCTGGACTTGAAGAACTTAGAATCTCTTAGTTTCTTGAAGAATGATTTGGATCTTGTTCTTGGGGATTATCTTTGAGAGAAAATCCTAATTTGATGTTGTAGATAGATAATGAACTAATGAGCTTTGATATGATATTATTAGGGGTTAAAATAGGTGGAAAAGACCCAAATACCCTTTTAAAAATGACTTTAAAATAACTAAATGAACTGTTTAATGGTCTGTCGCTGGGTCGATGGTTCGTGGGTCCTGACCGTTGTACCTGGGTAGAATAGGGGTTCACTTTCTCTGCTGCGACGACTTGAGCGATAGTCCGTCGCTAGCTCGACATTCCATCGGCCTGAGCAGTTATCCTTACATAGAAGTTGGTCTTACTTCCTCCACGACAATAGCTTGGGCGACGGTCCGTCGCTACCTCGATGGTTCGTCAGCCCTCATCGCCGCACCTAGGCAATTTTGACTGATTTCTTTAAAATGGTCATAACTTTCTACCCCGATACTGAATTTTGATGAAATTGGTATCATTGAAAAGCTAATTCAATTTTCCACATAACCAAAAGTGAAAATCTTAAAAAAAAATCCACGTATATAAACGTGGATTCATCTTTCAAAGTAAGTTTCTAACATACTCGGGACGATTTCAAGCTAGGTAGAAGTACGAGGTATTACAATATCTCCCCCTTGAGAACATTCATCCTTGAATAAGACTAAGCGATAGGGGAGAAGATAAACAGACGTACACACTGAACATGACTAACTGGAACATGATCTCATGATTGACTTGACTAATAATTGAATATATCATACTGAACACGCATAGCTGATTCAGTGTAGCTGATTTATCACTGCATGACTGAATTACTGATAAAATGATTTTCTCATCAACTTGAACATGCATATCTAATGCATGAATACATGACTGAACTGACACATGAATGCATGAAAGACTACACAATGGTACTTAATACCAAGTTTATAATGGAATTCTCAACATGCACTATATACCAAGCTTGTCAGTGAAATCTAAACATGTAACTGAAAAGCTTAAGGAGAACTGTTACCTTGATCTAGATTTGAGTTGGTGGAGAAGTGGTGAGGATACTTGGTACACATGTCTGCTTCTATTTTCCAAGTAGTTCCCTCGATGGAATGATTTCACCAAAGAACTTTGACTAGAGGGACTTCTTTGTTACTCAGTCTACGAGAGGTATTTTTAAATATCTATGCTCTGAATTGGGACTACAATTGCGTTGTCACCTATGCACTTCTTGAGCAAAGAGGCATGGAAGACTGGATGAACTGAGGCTATATCTGAAGGTGATTTGAGCTCATAATCTATCTTGCCGAAATAATTGAGAATTTTGAAGGGACCGACATATCGGGGATGAGTTTTCCCTTCTTGTTGAATCTCTTCACTCCCTTTATAGGAGAGATCTTTAGATAGACATAATCACCAATCTCGAACTTGAGTTCCTTTTTGCGTACATCTGCATTAGACTTCTATCAGGTTTGAGCAGCTCAGAGTCTTTCTCTGATCTACTGGATTTTTTCTAAGGCATCGAATACTAAGTCAGGTCCTATAACTGAGGCCTCACTAACGTCGAACCAACTGATTGGAGATCTGCATTTCCTACCATAGAGAGCTTCGAATGGAGCCATCTGAATATTGGAATAATAGTTGTTGTTGTATACAAACTCAATCAAAGGCAAGTGGTCATCCCAACTACCTTTGAAATTAATTGCACACGCCCTTAGCATATCTTATAAAGTCTGAATGGTCCTTTCTGCTTGACCATCTATCTAAGTATGGAAAGAGGTACTGAGATAAACTTAGGTACGAAGACCCTTTGGAACACTTCCATGAAAAAAGAGGTGAACTGGGTACCTCTGTCTGAGATAATAGATAATGGAACACCGGGAAATCTGACCAACTCTCTGGTGTAGAGTTTGGTATAATCCTCGGCTAAATAAGAGGTATGGACTGGAAGGAAAAGAGCTGATTTGGTCATCCTATCTACAATGAACCAAACTGAATCATGTTGGCGACGAGTACAAGGTAAACCCATCATGAAGTCCATGTTCACTTCTTCCCACTTCTAAGTAGGAATACTGAACTCCTGTATGGACCCACTGGGCTTTAGATTCTCCATCTTAACCTGCTAACATGTAGATCACTTAGCAACAAACTCTGCATCTCAGTCCACTAATAGATCTCCCGCAAGTTATGGTACATCTTTATGGGCCCTGGATGAATAGAGTAGCGCGCACCATGCGCTTCTGGAAGAATTCACTATTGTAAGTCATCTACACATGCATTACACAGATGACCCTGACAACGCAATATACTATCTCCCCATTGGGAGAAAACCTCTACTTTATAATCCTTGACTAACTCTTTTAACTTGACAAGGCTGGAATCTCTATCTTAAATTTCTTTAACCTCAGAAACTAGAGATGATTCTGAACTACTCTGAACCTATATATCACCCTCTTCTATATCAAAAAAGCAAAAGCCTAGTTTGGAAAGATGATGGACTTCTAGAGCTAACTTCTTCTAACTATCCTCAACATGAGCAACACTACCCATAGAAAGTCTACTAAGAGCGTCGGCCACGACATTAGCCTTGCCCAGATGATAAAGGACACTCATGTCATAATCTTTCAAGAGCTCTAAAGACCTTCTTTGATAAAGATTGAGATCTTTTTGAGAAAAGACATATTGAAGGCTCTTATGATCGAGAACACATCCACATGAACTCCATATAGATAATTCCTCCAAATCTTTAAGGCAAATACTATAGTTGCTAACTCAAGATCATGAGTACGATAATTCTTCTCATGGGGTTTAAGCTGTCTAGAGGCATATGCTATGAACTTACCATGCTGTATGAGGACACAACCAAACCTACTCTAGATACATAACAATACACTATGAACCCATCTGAACCCTCTAGAAGAGCCAAAACTGGAGCTGAGGGGAGTCGAGTCTTCAACTCTTGAAAACTCTTCTCGCAAGGATCTGACCACTGAAACTTGACTTTCTTTTGAGTAAATTTGGACATAGAAGATGCAATAGAAGAAAATCCCTCAACAAACTATCTGTAATAGCCAGCCAAACCCAAGAAACTTTTGATATCTGATGAAGAGACAGGTTTGGGCCAGTTTCTTACTGCTTTGGTGTTTTGAGGATCAACGCTAATGCTATCACCAGAAATGATATGACCAATAAATGCTACTGAACATAGCCAAAACTCGCACTTACTGAATTTGGAAAATATCTAATGATCTTTGAGAGTCTGAAGTACGATTCTGAGATGGTCTGTATAATCCTACTCACTGTGGGAGTAAACAAGGATATCATCTATGAAGAATATGATGAACATGTCCAAGTACTACTTGAACACGCGGTTCATCAAGTCCATGAAAGCTGCTGGGGCATTGGTAAGACCAAAGGACATAACTAAGAATTTGAAGTGACCATACCGACTACGAAAGGCTATTTTCAGAATGTCACATTCTCTGACTCTGAGCTAATGATATCCTGATCTGAGGTCTATCTTAGAAAAATAGCTAGCACCCTAAAGTAGGTCAAAAAAGTCATCGATTCTAGGAAGAGGATACTTGTTCTTGGTTATAACTTTATTAAGCTGATGGTAATCAATGAATATTCTGAGAGAACCATCTTTCTTGCGCATGAATAAGACTGGTGTGCCCCATAGGAACACGCTGGGTCTGATGAATCCCTTTTCTAAGAGATCCTTCAACTGTTCTTTCAATTCTCTGAGTTCTGTTGGTGCCATTCTGTATGGTGGAATAGGTATAGGTTGAGTATTTGGAAGAAGATCGATGCCAAAATCTATTTCCCTTTCGGGAGGAATTCCTGGAAGATTTTTGGGAAAGATATCTGAATATTCATTCATGACTGGGACTGATTCAAGACTAAGAGTTTCAGAACTAGTGTTCTTAACTTAAACAAGATGATAGACACATCCTCTAGATATTATTTCCTTTCCCGAAGGTAGGAAATAGCTGATCTCTAAAAGCTAAAGTGCTACCCCTCCACTCTAGGACAGGTTAATTTAGAAACTGAAAATAGACAATTCTTTTTCTACAGTCGACTATGGCATAGCAGGAATGAAGTTAATCCATGTTGAGAATGACACTAAAATTAGTCATCTCTAATTCAACTAAGTCTGCTGAGGTGACTTTCTGAGATACCATAACCGGACAGTTCCTGTATACCCATTGGGCTATGATGGTTTTACCCACTGGGGTAGAGATGGAAAAGGGCTCTCCCAGAATTTCAGGATTGACTCCAAAATCAACTGCTATATAGGGAGTAACAAAAGACAAGAAAGCTCCTAGATCTAGCAAAGCGTAAACATGTACATGAAATATTTGTAACGTACCAGTACCTATATCAAGATACTTTTCCTGATCTTACCGGGACTGGAGAACATAAAGTCGATTTGGGTGTTGCCCACTAGTAGTATTGGAAGTGGCACATTACTGATTTGGGCGACTGACTAGGCTGAGAAACAGTTCAGCTGACCCTAATAACCTGATTGGGAAAAATCTCTGACTATGTGGCCTGGCTTGCCACATCCAAAATAGACATTAGTACCAGCTCTACAAGTACCTTTGTAATTCTTACCACAAGTCTGACAAAGAGGATTAGTTCGGGCATTACTGACACTTCCCTGAGACTTAGATCTTGTCACCCTATCTCTATTACCATCCCTGATCTTAGGAGATGGAGTACTAGCTAAAGAAGAAACTGGAACAGATGACTTAGGATGAAATTGAGAATGATTCCCTCCTTCTGATTTGGGCTGAGCAAAGTTGAAACTACCTATCCTTGCTCTATTATTCTGCTTCTCCCTTATCTTAATCTTATGCTCTTCTATCTGTTCAGTATGAGTCATAAGCCTAGTTATGTTCATGTTACTATTCAACATTGTGAACCTCCACTCATTGATCACACTATTATTCACCCTAGAAATAAACTTACTCATCTTGGCCCTGTTATCTGCAACCACATAAGGAGCATATATAGATAATTGAGTAAAATTAAGAGAATACTCTTTCACCGTCATGTTGCCCTACCTGAGGTTAATAAATTCTAACACCTTAGCTTCTCTCAGCTCTAGGGGAAAGAACCTCTCTAAGAAGGTGGTACAAAACTTCTCCTACTCTACGGATCCTGCATCTACTGACCTCTCTGACTTCCACTGTTTGAACCAAGTGTGAGCAACATTCTACAACTGATATGCAACTAGCTGAGCACTCTCACTAAGAGTAACCCCTATAATGTCAATAACCTTCTGAACCTAATTAATGTATTCCTAAGGGTCCTCATCTGCCTTAGACCCAAAAAAAGATGGAGGATTTATTCGGGTGAAGTCTCGAATCCTAGCTACAGCAAAATTGGACACTGGGTTGGACGAAATAACAGCTGGTCATTTATTCTGAGTGGCAACTGACTGAACAAGAGTAGTAAATGCATCTCTGAACTCTGCATGAGAGATGTGTTTGCCCAAAGGATTTCAGGCTGAGGGGTCGACTGATTTTGGTTTCTTCTTTTAGGAGGTATGTTCTATGCTCACTAGCACGACATGAATATAGGAAGAAGGGAAATTGTTCTTAAAATATCTTATAGCCTCATGTACATAAATGTGACGCACAACACACCCATGGACAAGACTCTACTAGATGTGGATTTCAAACTTCCTCAGACTCTATTGAACCATACTCATTGATACCAAGTTTGTAACGCCCTGAATCTGGTGCCCAAAATGCTACACGGTGCTCATGACCCCTAAGGTCCATATGCTAACCCATGACTGATATCTGTACCTGAACACTTTATAATATACTGTATAAATATGGAAATAAAAGCTATAGGGCCGTAAGGTTCAAAACTATAACATAATTGATAAAAGATAACACCTAGAGGAGGTATGGAATACCCAAGACAACTGAAATAACTGTCTGAACATGCTAGTCTAAAAAGCCTCTAACTTATTGAACTTTTTAAATAAAGAGTTGATGGGACATGTCCCCAACTAACTCCAACTACTGAAATAAATTAATTAATAAGATAATAAAGTAATGGTCAAGTCCTCAAAGGATGAGGACTCACTGCTAACTCTAATTGCTAAGACTGGAATACTACTGATGCTCTAGAGCTCGCGCTTCTAACCCTATAGTATAAAATACCATAGCGCAAATGAGTCAGTACATCTAAATGTACTGGTATGACTGTGAGGTAGGCTGAATACAAAGGGTTCATATACATGAACTATACTAACTGACTGAATAACATGAGTGTGAGAATACATGCTTGAATATATAATAACTATAACTGAGTTCGTGATAACATGATTACTGAATCTGAGTAATGATAGCCCGAGATACGAATAACTGTGTAACTAAAATAACTAATACTGAGTGACTACATCTGATAGTGTAGTTTCTGATGGAACTAGCTGAGTTCTATACTATTCTGAGTTGACTATATCTGATAGTCCTAAATCCTATAGAACTATCTAAGTTCAATTACTGAGACTGAATAAATGTATCTAATAGTCTTAATTATGTACTGAAACTGTGGAAAGTAGTCATCTAATTGACATGCCCTAAATAAATCAAGATAGCTAAGATGGGGTCTAATCTGTAACCCGAATTAGAAGGATGTCAATACCGCACCACCGGTAAGGACAACATGTGGGAAACCCTCATCTGATAGTGTCCCAAAAAGAAAACGACGGGGCCCTCATCTGACAGTGCTTATCTACCTCATCAACCCTCATCTGTCAGTGTTGATGTCTCAACCTATGCTAGCTACATAGTTCTGGAATGCAAGGATGACTTCTTAGAATCATACCCTCATCTGACAGTGTGTTTTCTCATCCTTAGGTTCACTCGGTGCTAATTCCTACTCCTATCTGAAAAGAAAGTGAATATGATTAACTAAATTGGACTAAACTGAATTAACTGAGTATCGTTGACTGACGGAATACTACTGAGATTATTGAGTTTTCCTGGGTCATGAGACTGACTAAATTCTATGGATCATGGATTGACTGAGAGTATCTTAAAAACACGACACTAGCTCTAGGAACATAGCTAAATTGTCGGGTACAAGTACCCCCAGGACTTGATAGCATGAAACTAACAAAGCATGAATTTCTTGAATACATGACCACCATCACAATCCATAATACAATAAGATGGAGATTTCATGAAGTAGAAGTTCTAAAGCTCTACAAGGGTTACAAATGTATCCATAATTCATTGACTAATACATTTCATCAAACATTTGACATGCATAAACTTGTACATGATTGGGGATTTTATATTATCATACTAGTGTGGCAATTTTCCTTCACATAAGCATTTAATCGAACACATGGGGGGCATGCTTTCATTATACAATCATAAACATATCTAAAAATCATGGATACATCAATCAACGTGTAAATTTAAGGGTTTATCATGATTATTATGCAAATCACCACATACTAGGGTCAATCATTGGAATTTGCAATTTCAAACATGAATCAAAACCCCACAATATCATGAACAAGAATTTTAATTTAATTTAAATCATGGACATTCATAAATACACAAATCTTAGATTTTGAAAAGAGATTCTTGAGCTTCATGGGTGAAATAGACCCATGAATCAACATATGACATATCTGGGTTGTGAGTTTCTTGAAGTTCCTGGACTTAAAGAACTTGGAATCTCTTAGTTTATTAAAGAATGATTTGGATCTTGTTCTTAGGGATTATCATTGAGAGAAAATTCTAATTTTATGTTGTAGATGGATAATGAACTTATGAGCCTTAATATGATAGTATTAGGGGTTAAAATGGGTAGAAAAAGACCCAAATACCCTTTTAAAAATGACTGTAAAATAACTGAACAAACTATACGATGATCCATCGCTGGGTCAATAGTCCGTCAATCCTGACCATCGCACCTGGACAGAATAGGGGTTAACTGTCTCTACTACGATGGCTTAGGCGATAGTTCATCGCTAGCTAAATAATTTGTCAGCCTGAGCCATCGCCCTTAGGTAGAAGGTGGTCTCACTGTCTTCACTGTGATGTCTTGGGCGATTTTCCGTCGCTAGCTCGACGGTCCATCAGTCGTCATCGCCGTACCTAGGCAGTTTTGACTACTTTCTTTAAAATGGCCATAACATTCTACCCTGATATCGGATTTGGATAAAATTGGTTTCGTTTGAATGCTAATTCAATTTCCCACATGACCAAAAAATGAAAATAATAAATAAAATTCCATGTATATAAAAGTGGATTCATCTTTCAAAGTAAGTTTCTAACATACTTGGGACAATTTCAAACTAGGTAGAAGTACGGGGTATTACAATTTTCTATCTCTTCCAAGTTAGAGACTCAAGTTCAAAAACTCTTAGTCTTGAGTCAGTTTCATTAGTAAATGAATTTCTTGGTGTATTCTTTGAGGATCTTCTTGGAGTTTCTCTGAAAAGGGAGATAAACTTTGGAATAGATCTTCTTCCAAATACCCAGCCTATCTCTATTCCACCTTACAGAATGGCTCCAACTAAGCTTAAGGAATTGAAAGAATAGTTGAAGGATCTCTTAGATAAGGGTTTCATCAGGCCTAGTATTTTTCTATGGGGTGCTCTAGTTTTATTCAAGCACAAGAAAGATGTTTCTCTCAAAATATGGATCGACTACCGTCAGTTGAACAAAGTCATAATCAAGAATAAGTATTCTCTCCCCAGAATTTATGACTTGTTCAACTAACTTTAGGGTGCCAGTTAATTCTCTATGATAGACCTCAGATCTGGCTATCATCAACTTAGAGTTACAGAATGTGACATCCCAAAGACAGCCTTCAGAACTCGATATAGTCACTTCGAATTCCTAGTTAAGTCTTTTGGACTAACAAATTCCCTACAACTTTTATGGACTTGATGAATAGGGTGTTCTAGTAGTATGTGGATATATTTGTCAAAGTCCTTTTTGATGATATCCTTGTCTACTCCCATAATGAGAATGATCATGCAAATTATCTGATGGTTGTGTTGTAGACCCTTATAGATCATTATTTATTTGCTAAGTTCATAAAGTGTGAATTTTGGCTAATATCAGTAGCTTTCCTTGGCCATATAGTTTCCAGTAATGGCATTTGAGTTGACCCTCAAAAGACTAAAGCAGGGAGAAACTATCCTAGACCCATCTCTCTATTAGATATTAGGAATTTCTTGGGTTTTTCTGGATATTACAGATGGTTTGTCAAAGGGCTTTATTCTATTGGATCCCCAATATCTCTATTGACTCAGAGGAAGGTCAAGTTTTAGTGGTCAGATTTATGCGAGAAGAGTTTTCAGGAGTTGAAGACTCGAGAAACTTCCTCCCCAGTCTTGACTTTGCTAGATGACACAAATGGGTTTGTAGTTTATTGCAATGCTTCTAGAGTTGGTCTGGGTTGTGTTTTGATACGGAGAGGAAAGGTCATAGCCTACGCCTCTAGAAATCTTAAACCCCATGAAAAGATTTATCTAACCCTTGATCTTGAGTTGGCAGTTGTTGTCTTTGCCTTAAAGATTTGGAGGAATTACCTTTATAGGGATCATGTTGATGTGTTCACGGATCACAAGAGTTTACAATATGTGTTCACGCAAAAAGTCCTGAATCTTCGTCATAGAAGGTGTCTTGAATTATTGAAAAACTATGATATGAGTGTGTTGTACCATCTAGGCAAGGCTAATATAGTGGTGGATGCCCTTAGTAGATTGTATATTGGTAGTGTCATTCATGTTTAGGGTGATAAGGAGTTAGTCCATGAGGTTCACCAGCTTGCTAGGTTAGGAGTTTGATTGGTTTATTCGACCGAAGGTAGTATATTGGTTCAGAATGGTATGGAATCTTCATTTATTTCCAAAGTGAAAAAAAAGAAAGATAGGGAGCCCAATTTGGTTAAGTTGAAGGAGGTAGTGAGAGACCAGAAGATGGAAGTTTTCTTCCGAGGAGGAGATGGTATGCTTCATTGTCAAGGTAGGTTATATGTTCCATATGTTGATGGTTTAAAATAGTAAATTTTCATAGAAATGCATGGTGTATGGTACTCTATTCATCCAGGAACAACTAAGACGTACCATGATTTATGGGAAATCAATTAGTGGAATGGTATGATGAAGGATATTGCAGAGTTTATGGCTAAGTGCTCAAAGTGTCAACAGGTCAAAGTTGAACACCAAAGGCCTAGTGGTAAATTACAGAAGTTTAGCATCCCTACTTGGAAGTCGGAAGTGGTGAACATGGATTTTGTAACAGGGTTGCCTCGTACGCGTCGCCATCATGATTCAATTTTGGTCATTGTATATAAATGATCAAATTAGCATAGTTCTTGCTAGCTCATACTTTGTATTCAGCTGAGGATTATACTACACTCTATCTCAGAGAGTTGGTTAAGTTGCATAGGATTCTGTTGTCTATCATTTCAGATAGGGGTACTTAGTTTAGCTCTCACTTTTGTAAGGCTTTTCAAAAGGGTTTTGGTACCTAACTCTATCTCAGTACAACTTTTTATCCTCAGACACACGTTTAAGCAGAAAAATTAATTCAAACTTTAGAGGACATGTTAAAGGCCTATGTTATTGACTTTAAAGGTAGTTGGGATGACCACTTACCTTTGATTGAGTTTACTTACAACAATAGTTATCACTCTAGTATTCAGTTGGCTCTATTTGAGGCTCTCTATAGGAGGAGATGTAGATCTCCTATTGTATGGTTTGAAGTAGGTGAGGCTACTTTGATAGGTCCAGATTCGGTGTTTGAGGTGATGGAGAAAGTTTAGATAATTCGAGAGAGGATGAAAATAGCCTAAAGTCATCAGAAATCTTATGCAGATGTAAGGAGAAGAGATATTGAGTGTGATATTGGCGACTTGGTTTATTTGAAGATTTTTCCAATGAAAGGAATGAAGAGATTTGGAAAGAAGGAAAAACTCAGTCCCCGCTATGTTGGCCCATATAGAATTTTGAGTCATTTTGGGAAGGTAGCCTATGAGTTAGAGTTGCCTGCAGATTTGGTATCAATGCATCCTGTGTTTTATGTCTTTGTATTAAGGAAGTGTATTGGCGACCCAGCTTCAGTAGATCCTTTAGAGAGTATGGAGGTGAAAGTTAGTCTCTCCTATGAAGAAATCCCAGTTAAGATCCTTGACCGTCAGATTTGTAGGTTCAAGAATTAAGAAATTCCCTTGGTTAAGGTTCTACAGAGAAATCAGTCTGTTGAGGGAGCTACTTGGTAAGAAGAAGTGGATATGCGATCCAAGTATCCCCACTTTTTCTTTATGAATTTAGATTCAACTTTAGGTAATGTTTTCTCTTAAATTGACTCTATCGTTCCTATCTCACTTGTATAGCCATCCTCATGTAATAACATGTATTCATGAATCCAGTTCAGTCCATGCATCATGTTTTTGAATTCAGTCATTTAGTCATTGTTCATCTTGTAAGTGTTTAGTGCCAAAAAATTACAGCTTTTCCCCTAGTACATCAGCTGGGTCAGTTTCATTTGGGAACGAATGGTCCCAATGAGGAGATAGTGTAACACCCTAAAAGTCCAAACCAATATTAGAACCATAATTCAATCTCATGAAAAATCAAATATAGTGCTTTGGTATTTTTAGGAGTGATTTTTATGTTTATTAAGTCCTCAAACAACTCCTTTCTTTTAGACAAGTCAAAATATATCTTACCGATTGAGTTCTTGAGAAGAATGTTGCTATAGTCAACTTCAAATAAGCATAACTTTTGTGTTACTAAGATTTTTTTATATCAATACCCACCAACATATATATAATTTAATTATCTTTCTAATGCCACTAATTTCACCTTAATCCAATATCGGAGTAAAAAGTTATGCCTATTTTACCAAAGGGGTGTCTATCTGCCAAGGAGCGACGGCCAGGGTGACGAACCATCGCATCAGTGATGGACCGTCATGCCTAAACATCACCCTTAAGTAGAAAGAACAAAATTTAGTCATTTTATGATAGGTAGAGTGACGGTTAGTCACGGGAGTGACCGTCTGTCATGGGAGTGATGGCACGTCACTCAAACCGTCGGCCAGGAAAGTTTTGCACTATCATAGCATTTTTAAAAGTTTTTTTGGTCTTTTCCCACTCTTTTAACCCCAAAACTACATCGTTTAATCCTCCAAACAACAGATATCAAGAATAAATACTACCCTAACATATCATAACTCAGAAATCATCAATCACAAAGCCAAAAAGGGCGATTTTTCTCTCCCTAAACCCGACTAGGGTTCATCGAATTCAAGTTCAATACCAAAAAATTTATCCAAGGCTTCAACATTCAGGTATGTGGGGTATTCATCAATGGGTTCCTTCCATCAATTGAGTCCCAAAAATCCAGTTTTTGATTAAAGTATGAAATCCTCCTTCTTTTATGAAATTACCCATGTTAACAATGAATTTAATCCATGTAATTTCTTAGTAATTTGGATTCAAGCTATGTCAACACGTGTCTCCACATGAATTAGGTTATTTTATGTTTTGAATTTTAATTTACCATGTCATACTCCATTGATTTCATGTTAAATCATCAAATTATGAATATAACCATGTGAAATTGTTATCCTCCCAAGTTTATCTCATTACCGTGTTCAAAATTCATATGGTTCCTTTATTTATAGAAATGTAATATGATCTGGGTCATTGCTTTCTACTAGTGTTCCGAGGGTTGTTATCGTATTTCATTAATCATTCGGTGTTGCAAGTTATGAAAACCCGATACCTATGTGTTTACTTACGTTACAGACTTTGCAAGTAATAAGTCAGTCAAACTATGAATCTTATCATGTACTTAGTTGTTATGACCATGTTGAGCACTATTAGTTGTTATGTTCAGTTAAACTTAGTTCAGTTCAGTACCAGTGTCAGTTCAGTTGAGAGTAGGATTTAGCACCGAGCGAACCCTGGGATAGGGGCACACTTACCAATAGAAGGTGTGTCCTTTAGCAGCAGTCCCTGAGTTCCGGAACTACATAGCCAGCATAGGTTTAAGATGTCTTCCTACCAGTTCAGGGTTGACGTATATCTCATTAGGGCACCTGCCAGTAGAGGGTGACTCCCTAGTCCTTTGAGACTCCAGTTTAGTGGATCCATACAGTCATGTGTCAGTACCCATGGCATGGTAGTGACACCCTTCCAACTGGGGTTACAGGTTGGACTCCGATTAGCTCAGATTGGGGCATGTCCATTACACGATAGCTCCCACAGTCTCAGTCAATATTTAGTATATCTCAGCTCAGGTTTGCTTGACCAAAGCATATGAATTTTAAGTTATTCAGTTATACAGAATTCAGTCTTTCAGGTTACATATTATCTCAGAAACATGTTTATGCTTTGCCTTGCATTCTCAGATATTATATGTCCATGCATTCATGTTCAGTTATCTCATGCATTTCACTCAGTCCTTATCTCATATACCAGTACATTCAAAGTACTGATTGCATACTTTTCTTTGTGCTATGTCATCTTATAACATAGGTTCAGACACTCAGTTCCCCCAACCATTCTTAGATTGCTTAGCGTTACCCAACAATAGTAGTGGTGAGTCCTCATCTATCTAGGACATGATATGTTTTCTTAATTATTTCAATATTTCATACTGTTCAGTCAGTCAGTGTTAGTTGGGGGTTTGTCCCATCAACTCCTCATGATGTATTGAGGTTTTCAGACAATCATTTAGACAGACAATTAGTCAGTTCTTTTAGTTTTTTTATTTGTTTCAGACAGACAATTTAGTTTACTGTATTTTATCAAATATTTCAGTCATGTCATTGCTACACATTTTAGTAATCAATTTTACAGTATCTTATTAGCTTATCATCTGCATATGTGTTGTATTACTATTTTACTTAGTTCTAACAGCAGGTACCAGCTCATGGGTTAGCTTGTGGTCACTTGTGGCCATAGGCACCATTGTCACGGCCAGGGTAGCCTCGAGTCATGACATATTTATACCACATATAATCAAGGAAAAGAGAACAACATGTACAAGTGCATCAAATGCAAGTAAGGAAAGATAGAATAATGAATAGGTAACAAGTCAAATAGAATATACAATCACATCACAAACATAATAAGGTAAACATAATAGAATGATGATGATGATGTACAAGGTCATCTCATAACCTCTAATACTGTCTCACAGTCTCCATATGCACCTACTAAGCTAAAGCTTACCGAGGTAGGACCCTTGGGGAGTTTGTCAACCTATATACAATCCATATATCATATCTCCTCCTCGACACATCCCTTAGGAGGGTTTTATAAGATGTCTCATTTTCTATCATAAAAAGGTATTGCCAGTGTTTCTCAGTATTTCCATGGTGGTACCATTATTTCATTAATGAGTTTGATGATGTAATTCTCATAACCAACCACAATTAGTATTTCTAAAACCAACCACAATGAGTATTTCCACAATCAACTAATATACCATCACGTGAGCCAAATATCCACTTATTATCTCCAACCATTCATGAAATCCAACATGATTTATATTCTAATAGAGTATGAATACATCACAGAACACAATCGGTACCACAACATGCTTTCTCATCAAACAAGATACAATTATTATCATGTATACAAGGCTATCAATATCACATAGGACACCACATGGTCATGATTATTATCATGTATACAAGGCTATCAATATCACATAGGACACCACATGGTCATGCATTGCACATAAAGTTACAAAACCACCACATGATATCACACATAGGCCCCTACATGGACATAAAACAATAAGATAGCCATTTTTCATGTGAGTTCCCACACCCTTAACATGCATTTTGAATACAAATTAACTACCCAACCTAGTCAGAATGAGTCAAGCCATAACATACCTAGAATGTCAAAATTAGTCGTTAAACTTTGTTCCCAAAGCCCTACTCCTCATGAACAAATCCAAATTGAACTAAAACGGCAAATGATAGAATCTACATGTCAAAAAGAAGCAAACGATATCCATATTACCTAGTTTTGATTTAGGGTCAAAATGGACCCCTTAAATGGTTTTTCAAAAAAAAAATAGCAAAATCATAACTTTGTTTAAAAAACATGTTCTCCATATTTTTAGAAATTTACAGCTAAAAATCCAAGCAAAAATGAGTTAAAAATAAGGTCCAAATTGAAGAAAAATCATTTTTAAACTTTACCAGGTGAAATTTTTGAAATCCCTTTAAAAATCAAGAAGCAAAATTGTTTTGAAAATAAAATTGAGGAAAATGGATAATTATAGAATTGGAAACTCATTCAAGTGAAAAAGGAGTGAAGTTAGGATTTAAATTGATGAAATATAGTTTTTAGGCCTTATGGGCCAAAATTCCCAAATTTCAAACTTAATCCTTGTTTAAAATAAGAATTTAAGGTTAAAGATAGAAGAATTTAGTTAAAGTGAGTGTAATGGAGCTTACACAAGTTTAGAAATGAACAAAGTTGCTCAAAACCATGAAACCCTAAGCTCCAAGTCTAAAAAATGGTGAAAATTATGAAAGTCGCTCTATATATTTTACCCATGTTCTGCGATTTATGACCTCGTGTCGTTATTGTAGTACCCTGGCAGATGGAAGTGTTGCAATCATAGATAAGGATCGAGATCGTAACATGACCTCTGTTGCTCCAGTCGCGATAGTATTATCTAGTTTGCGATAGCGGGTGCACCAGAAAATGGGTGCACCAGTGGTGCACCAGTTGAGGACTTAGTATAATTCCAAGTTTTAGTAGGGCCCTCAAAATTCATCTGAAATCTCGTAAATGCAAACGAACTATGATACCCTATCAAATTCGGCGCTCTGAACTCAATGGAGCTATTAAATTTTTTAAAAGACATCATTTTCACATAGCTAACCCTTGAAACCCCAAAATCACAACTTTCCAAATTGAGGGTCGAAAGGAGATTTAAAAGCCATAAAACCTCACCAACCATGTGACCACCCTAAAATTGACGTTTCGAATCTGCTAACACAATTTATTTTTCCATCCGTTGTATGGATAAAGAGATAACAACGAAACTCTACTATGAGACTCTCAAAGCCGTCAAAAACCACAATATTGCATTAATGGCACCAAAATACATCGTGAACCATGCCAATCATCCCCACCCCAAAAATACCACAATACAACTATGGGGAGTGGTAAAATAGTCTAATCATACAAAACACACATTTCACATATTTTATCATAATTCAGGTTGTTACATCATCCACCACTAAAAATCTAGTTCGTTCTCGAGCTAAAGGAAAAAGAAATACTTGAATCAACAAAAATCTAGCGATACAAACTACGCATATCAAACTCGACCTCTCAAGTAGCCTCATCTACCAGTCGATGTCTCCGCTGAACCTTAACCACAGGGATAACTCTAGAGCGCAATTGTCTAACATTACTAGCCAAAATGGTGATCGGCTCTTCAACAAAAGACAGATGCTCATCTGACTGCACTGACTCCCAACAAATGACAGGAGACTCATTCGAAATGTAATGGCAAAGAGTGGAAACATGAAAAACTGGATAAATGGCTGATAAATCTGGGGCATAGCTAACTCAAAAGCCACATCACCAACATTTTAAAGAATGTCAAATATACCAACATACTTGGGACTAAGCTTGCCCCTCTTTCCAAACCTCATTACACCCTTCATGAGTAAAACTCCAAGGAAAACATGATCGCCAACAACAAATCACAAGGTACAAAGTCTACGATCTACGTAACACTTCTGCCTAATCTTAGCCGCTTAAAGTCTATCCTGAATGATTCAGAATCTATTAAAAGACTCATTAAGCAGGTCCATACTTCAATGACTAACCTCAGAAACATCAAATCAACCCACTGGAGTGTGACAACGCCTACGATACAAAGCCTCAAAAAAAGTCATATTGATACTGGAATGGTAGCTATTATTATAGGCAATCTCTGCTAAAGCCGAATGTTACTCCCATTAGCCACCAAAATACATTACACATGCTTGGAGCATATTCTCTAAAACCTGAATCATTCGCTCTTATTGGCCATTATTCTGGAGTGAAATATTGTGCTAAGGTCAACCCAAGTATCTAACTCATCCTAAAAAGTCTTTCAAAAGTGTGAAGTAAATACAACACCTCAATCTAAAATGATAGACATCAGCACACCATAAAGTTGCATAATCTCCCCAATATAAATATGGGTCAGCCTCTCAGCATTGAAAGAGAGCTTCACGTGAATGAAATATGAAGACTTGCTCAATCAATCTACGATGACCCAAACACTATATAGTCCACGAGAAGTGCGAGGTAATCCAATCTCGAAATCCATAGAGATCCACTCCCACTTTTACTAGTGAATAGGTAATGTTTAAAGCAGTCCACCTGGACTTAAATGCCCGGCCTTTACCTATTGGTAACATAGGCAATGAGCTATAAAATCCGCTACATTTTTCCTCATTCCACACCATCATTAATGCTACCTTAAGTCACGATACATCTTAGTCACTCCCAAAAAGATGGAATACCTGGAACAATGGGCCTCCTCCAAAATCAATGTAATCCAATCACCCACTCTCGGCACATAACCTAGGCCCCTAATCCTAAAAAACCCATCATAATCAAGTGAGTCTTCCTTAGCCTCACTACTCAACACCTTATCTCAAATCATCTCCAACCCAACATCATCAAATTGATGAGCTCAAATCTTCTCCATCAAAGAAGACCTAGCCTTCAAAAATATCAAAACATACCTAGGTGTCAAAATATCAACCCCCACCATATGGTTAGATAAATACTTAACCTCTAAGGCCAAAGGCCTCTCTTGGGTCAAAAGATGCACCAATCTACCATGCTAGTCGACTTCTGGCTCAAGGCATATGCCACCACATTATCTTTGCCTGGATGATAGAGAAAAGTCAAGTCATAATCCTTAACCAACTCATGTCAATGACACTACCTCATATTAAGATCTCAAAGGAAAGAAGTACTTAAGGCTATGATAATCTGAGAAAATATCACAACGGACTCCACAAAAGTAATGCCTCCGCAACTTCAAATCAAAAACAACTACGCACAACTCCAAATCATAGGTAGGGTAATTTTTCTTATGGGGTTTCAACTAATGAGATACATATGAAATCACCTTACACTTTTGCATCAACACAGCACCTAACCCAACTCCTAAAGCATCACAAAAAAAATTAAAATTCATGCCCTCTTTGGGCAAAGTCAAGATAGGAGCTAAAGTTCAAAAATCCTTGAGCTTTTCTAAGCTCATCTCACAAGCATCAGTCCACTGAAAATAAATTTTCTTCTAAGTCAACTTGGTCAATAAAGCTACAATGAATGAGAAACCCTCAACAAAATGCCGATGATAACCTGTCTAGCCAACAAAACTCTAAATCTCGATGGGCGGAGTAGGTCTAGCCTAATCATGAACTTCTACAATCTTGGCTAGATCAACCATAATACCCTACTTAGTCACCATATGGCCCAACAACGAAATAGACTCCAAGCAAAACTCATACATAGAGAACTTAGTAGATAACTTCTCATTCCTTAATCTCTAAAGCACAATCCAAAAATACTCCTTACAATCTCCAACGATACCCATATTGCCTAGTTATAATTTTGGGTCAAAACAAATCCCCAAAATGAGTTTTTGGAAAGCAAGGGAAAAATCATAAATTTGTTTCAAAAATATATTTCTCATATATTTAGAAATCTACAGTTAGAAACCCAAGTGAAAATGAGTTAAAATGAGGTACAAATCAAAGAAAAACTATTTTAAAACTTTACCAAGTGAAATCTTCAAAATCTATTTAAAATAAAAAATTAAAGTTGTTTTGAAGGTGAAATTGAGGGAAAATAGATTATTATAGAATTAGAAACTCATTCAAATAAAAACTAAGTGAAGTTGGGGTTTAAATTGGTGAAATACACTTTTTAGGCCTTACGAGCTAAAATATCCAAATTTTAATTTTCATCTATGTTCGAAACAAGAAGTTAAGGTTAAAGATAGAAGAATTTAGTCAAAATAAGTGTAATGGAGCTTACCCAATCTTAGAAATAAAGAAATTTGCTCAAAACCATGAAACCCTAAGCTCCAAGTCTCAAAAATGATGAAACTAGGTATATATATATATCCAGGTTCCGCGATCGCAGACCTCGGGTTGTGATCGTAGTACCTTTACAGATGGAGGTCTCATGATCACAGACAAGGGTCTCGATTGAAGCATCACCTTTGTTGGCGTAATCACGATAGCAGCACCTAGTTTATGTTTACGGGTGCACCAAAAATGGATGCACCAACTAGGGACTTGGTATAATTCCAAGTCTCTATGGGCCCCTGGAGATTTATCCAAAATATTTTAAATACAAATTAACTATGCTACCTTAGCAAATTTGATGCTCCAAACTCAATGGAGATATCAAATTTTTGAAAAGACGTCATTTCATAAAGTTGACCCCAAAACTTAAAATTTGAACTTTCCAAATCGAGGATCGAAATGATATTTAAAATCTCTAAAATCATAACAACCATGTTACCACCCCAAAATCAACATTCCGGATTTACTGGAATAGTCCCTTATTCCATCTATCGCATAGATTAAAAAATAATAACTGAACTCCATTATGAGGCTCTCAAAGCCGTCAAAATCATAATATAACATAAATGGCACTGAAATATATTGGAAACTATGTCAATCATTTTCATCCCCCAGAAATATCATAATGCAACTATGGGGAAAGGTTAAAATAGTTAAATCACACAAAACACACATTTCACATATTTCATCAAATTCAGGTTGTTACACTATTTCTCATGCCTCAGTCAAGTGACAAAGTTATGTATAGTATTTTTTCATACTTTAGGTATTCATGTTTTAAACTTTCCATTACATTCTAAGATAGCGGTGATAAAAATTAATGAACAATGGTTTAGATGAGAGAGAGTGTATATGTTTCTTATTAAAGAAGATTGTTGTATACTTAGTTTATATAAGGTTATAAGTGTGAAGGAAGATTGAGGCAAAGCTTTAGTATATGTCATAGTTAGTTGAGAATTATAGGTATATCTTCTTGGGTATAATTCATGTTATTGATATTAATAAGGTAGTAGAGAATATGGGAAAGATTTCTAGATGGGTTGGTTTCCTAAAATCAACATCTACATACTTTGGGGAAACTCTTTTCTTGAAAGTTCTTTGGAGAGATTCTTGATTTCTCTTGATTTCTCTTGATCTCTATTGATTTTTCTTGAAGAAGAAATAATGGTTTTAATTTTGTAAAACCCTAGTTTTGATGTTGAAGATGGGAAATGAGGCTAAGAGCCTTTTATCGGGTATATATAGGGGCTAAAAAAGAGTGAAAAAAGACCAAAAAGCCCTTGGAATTAAATTGAAAAATCCCGATTTTACATATGAGCGCGACACGCTATAATCGCGCCAGCTCGCTGGAAATTAGACAATTAGGAAACTGCATGATGGCACGATGCGGTTGAAATCACATTGCCACCTTGGTTGCAAACTGGAAAGGCACTGCGATACGGTAGAATCGCATTGGTGCACTATAAATTGACAATTCTAAAATTAAGCCTTGGCGCGATGTGCCATAATCGTGGAGGCTCATTGGATTTTGATGATTGCCACTTTGGCTAGCTTCGCGATGCGCTAAAGTGCCAGGTGGAACACTATCTCACTAAAATAGCTCTAACTCTTTGCCCGAGTATTGGATTTGGGAGAATTTGGTATTGACAAAAAGCTTATTCAATGCTCTACATGACAAAAGTCAATATTAGGAAAATTCTACACTGTTCAAAGTATTTCACACTTGGGAAGACACCTCTCAAACTTTTAGGACCGAATTTTTGCTTTATTGAACATGCTCTAAGGCTCAGACTAGGAGAGAATTTTTCGGGGTGTTACAACTCCAAATGTGCTCCCGAATATACTTGTGAAATAGAAAATAAAAGGATTAGTAGATGAATTAACACTTAAAAGAAATTGATACATTGAACTAGCAACTGAAATAAGTTCCATCAAGGCAAGATCCCACATAGACAATATGGATCTTAGAATATTAAAATTATTTTAGTAAGTACCGACTAATATAACGATACTTATGCTGCGACAAGTCTCTCTTTCGAGTGAGGGGGAGCAAGCCACAATGTTACATTATACCAATTAACCAAGTCCTCCATATGATCACTAAATACAACAGGCTTCCTAATCCACATTAAATATGAAAGAAATAAAATTAATGAAAGGGAGGCCCTTGGAATTGCAGCAAATAAAGAAAGTAACCTATTGTTACTACTTTTAACTTATAAAGCATGAAAAGGAAAGAGATCATTAAACTAACATTTTGTAACCTACTATTACTACTTCTAACATATAAAACATGAGAAGGAAAGAGATCATCAGACACACACTTTGGTTCTACTTATAGATACACATATTAACACACTTAAATAATAAGCCTTGGTTCCAACAAATTTTAGGCATCTGTTAAACTATAGAAGAAAAAGGTTGCACATTATCAAAAAGAAAATGCTCTTAAATCATTGTGAGAATTTGGGAAAAGAACGGCATGATCGAAACAAGACTGCAACTTCTCTCTTTTCACATAACTAAAATTTTTTATTTGAATGCTCTTGCTAGGATGATTGAAATTATTCTAGTAACACAATTTCCAAACCAGCTCTAACAAAGACTGATTCTAAAACTCCTAATTAAAATAGACAGTCATGTTTAGTGTTCACGATAAACTCACCCATGTTAAGAAGCAAAAGTGGAGATCAAGAATTTTTAAACAAACCCCTCTTCATAGTAACCTATCTTTTTTACTGCCAAGAAATTTATAACTTAAGATAGTACATACCATGACGAGTATATAACATATAAGCAAGACACTTTTTCAGAAAAAAATGAGTTGAACAAGTTTCATGTTGGCTTTGAACAGAAAAAATGAGAAAAATCAGTTTGTTAAACCATATCAAACTTTGTCAAAAAAAATTCCAATCAAACTATCATACTACAAATAGTTAAATGGATTTCCTAAATTACAATTAATCCTATAAGAAAATAGGGGTCATGATGTTTAAACATTCATATTGTCCATCTTCGTAAACTTTCATAGGTCCTAAGCACATCCGTGATCTTACATAGTTTCCCTGTTCACTACCGAACACACAAATTTCATGATTTATCATATCTCATAAACTCTTCATCACGATAGACAATAACAAATACTATGATATACACATCATAATTATGGGCACCAAACCACTTTAAAAGATGAATTTTTTTGACAAATTAAACCAACAAAATATGGCAGATAAAAATCATGAAATAACATAGATGTTGAGAAGAGATAAAAGCTAAGTACTCCTTGGTTTAAGCACATAATATATTTTACAAACAATCAAATTTAATTATTGTCAGAAAGTCAAAATGTTGAAATATTCATAAGAATATACACCTTTATATATTTCTCCGAAATTCCAATTAACTATTCGTGAACTTGGCTTGGAACAAAAAACAACCAGTAGTCTTCAAAACAAATAAATGTGTCTGTGAATATGTGTAGTTACACATTTATTTGTTTAAATAGTCTTGCGTATTCATGAGAACATAAAAATGGAAGAAAAACAAAACAAAAGGGGGTGAATTCACATGTTTAGATGCAAAGCAATCATATATTGAAATAAAGGAAAGTCAAGGAAAAACCATGTTCTTGAACTAAACTTTCAAAAAAATAGATAGCAACATCGGTATAGTTTAAACCCAAAATAAATCATGTGTTCGCAGAACAAGAGAAGACCGGATAGAAAGAGACAAAGGTGAAATAAACGAATGCGTTTTAAGTAATTGATCGATGTACTCTTTATTTTTGAATGGACACAACCTTTCCAAACTATATTATTTATTATAATCTACATATCATTGCACATTTAAAGGCAAAAACAACCCCCCCCCCGCAGTGACCAAGTTAAGTGAGTCACAAAAATAGATTATTGTTTCACATTTTTTCAACTTCAAAACTGACATTAACAACCTGATTAACTGCACAATACATAACTACTTCAATATGCATTCACGTCAAACCAACTTGAGTGAATCACCAAGCTAAAATAGATTGTATTCATCTATCTAAAATAAAAATGAATAACAACTTGGTTAAAGACATTACTCTACGATATAAAGAGCAGGTAGCTAAAGAATTTAAGCACCAACACACTTATTCCCCAACAAGTAACTATGTCGAATATAAGTGTGTCGATGAAATAGGGGCGCATAAAGAAATGATATAAAAACCAGTAATCTAAACAGATTAGCTTGAATCATTACATAATGAGGCTCGAATAACACAAAATAGAAGAGAAGAGAAGGAGGGTTGACATTGTATAAAGTAGTGGACTAGGGCTTCTCTATATGCAAGTCAAACTTCAAACTCAAACTTCGAGAGCAAACAATCAAAGCAATGAGAGTGGGCAAAGTGTAATCGAAAACCATAAAAATAAAGCCAACTTAGTGAATGAAAGAATATAGTAGGCGCAACAAATTTTTCATCCTCTTTTCCTTGAAACCCTCCCTAAAAGCTCACTTTCATAGGCAAATTTGGGCTACAATGGCTAGTTGAGAAGCTTTGAAAATTTCAAACTTTTAATTCCTGACTAGGAAAAATTCAACAAAAAAGAGATAAAGAAGGACAAATATGTTACCTCTTCTCAATCGATTTGAGAGATGAGTGCTTATTTTGAGGTGGAGAGGTTTTAGACCCATTCGTTTAAGCCTGATAGCCATCAAATCAAAGGCAAAACACCTTGAAACTAATGTATCTTTGAATTTTCCCATCTTTTGATGAAATTATAGAGCATTTTTATTCAATAAAGGGTGATAGAAGAATAAGTGATGTTGATTGAGGCAAACACAGAGAGACCAGATGAAAAGATAGATCAAATCAGTGGCTTTTGTTATTTGTCTGATGGTTTAAGGATTGAACAGATTGTAGACATGGAAGAGTGTGACTTGGTTAGTCTGGTTGAGATCTCTGGTTGATGTTCAATATTGGAGAGAAAGAGAAAAAAGTTCCTAGGCTAGTTAGGCTAATAGAAATTTAGAACAGGTTTGGGGATATTCTAGGTTGGGCTAGCTTTAATATTAGATAAAAGGGAGTTTTGGGCTCCATATTCATATGAGAAACAATATAATTTGGCCCAAAAATGTGTAAAAGTAGACTAGTAATAAGTAAAAATGATCTTTTTCCATTCATTTTTCATTTGATTAATTTAACAATGCTTTGTTCGTATTAAATAACTTTCATAATGTACATGATATATACACATATAAATTAAAACAAGAGTAACGAAATTTAGAAAACTATTATATTGATAAAACAAAATTCATTTAGAGTTTAAAGTAAAAGCAAACAAATTAATACTTGTATATACATACATATATATAAGGTTAGATTTAAGAAAGTAAAAGAAATTATTTTATTGGTGTCCAAAATTACTGAAATTAATACGAAGAATAGTAAACGTTATGTTGGTAAAGTATTCAGGACTAAAAATCATAGAAAAATTAATTATATGAAAAGAAGAGCAGAAATTAGGTGTCAACAGCTTGCCCCTCTTAGACCAAAGATGATGAAAGAGTCTTTGGGCAAAGATGTTGACGTAAGCTAATTTTTTCTTGATCGGTAAATTAGATTGGTTATAGAAAGGCTACACCCAAAAGGTGGAATGGTGAAGCTTAAATTGGCATGACTGTGATTATGAATTCGATCGAACCCTGATTTCTGAGTCGCTTACATATCCCGGGTTTAACGAGAATCAAGTTGATATATTTCAAAAGTTATGTTATGCTAAATTTTGAGAGGATCTCAAAATTTGTCCTAGTTTTATATTTACGATGGCACTGGAATTTCAGAACAAGTTTGTGAATAGATTAAGAGTTATGAGAAATTTTAGAAATTGAGTCGAGTCGAGCTTTGAATTGTCGGCACTGCTAGGGATGCTTGACATTCCACTATCTTTGCCTAGTTCACTGATTAGAAATAGTTCCACGTTTGTGCTTAGGTTCCTGCAAAACTTAAACTATATGACACAATTAGTATATAAACAGTAAGTGCATTTAGTGTATTAATAATTACACCTCTCGGACGTTAGTTTAGGCAAATGCAGTCTTACAAGATGGATACTAATCTTATGAAGAAGAAAGTTTTAGGCCAATGATTCATGTGAATGATGTCTTGCGGCAATGGAAATGACGCCTTAAACCAAGTAAATTATGAAGAAGAGGCATTTTCAGCCAAATGATTAATGGGTGGAAGATTTTCTCTAAGCCAATAATTTATGAAAAATAACTTTTGCAAGTAATGGATTTCTATAAAGCATTTTACAGTTATCATAAAGCAATCGTGCAGTGCATTTGAAAGCAATTATGCGGTGCTATAGAAGAAATTAAGAGTCATGCATAGTGCAAAATAACTTAAAGTCATGCATAGGGTAAAATGACTTAAAGTGATTATGCAGCGCATTTGTGCCCATGCAAATGCCATTAAAGTCATGTGCAATGTAATCTAAAATATGTTAAAGTATTTGTGCAGTGCATGTGCGGTGAATTTTAGAGCATACATGCAAAGTAATTGAAAACCACATGTAGTGCATTTTAAAGTAATTTAAAGTGATTATGCAATGCGTTTATCCTTATGCAGAGCCATTACAGCCATGTACAATGCATTTTAACATATTTTAAAGCACTTATGCGTGCATGTACGGTGTATTTTATAACATATACGCAAAATAATTGAAAGCCATTTATTGTACATTTTAAGCATTTCAAAAGACTTATGCAGTATATTAAAAGACATCTATGTAGACTAACTAGAAGTCATGTGCAAGGCTTTTGAAATCTTTGTAAAATCTTCGTAATTATTTAACCAATATTACTATAAAGGCATAATTTCTCCTATATGTTTGAAAGGAACTTCAAACGATTTGAGGTGTAATCCTCCCAGGATTGCAAACGTTATTAACTTTTGGATTCTTTTATTCTCCAAAAACATGCACTCAAAAAAATTTGTGTAATACCCCAAACTTTCTTTAAGTCAATTCTAGTCTCTAGAAGAGTTAGTGATGACTTCCTAAATGATTAATATTTAAATCAAATAGAATTTCCCCAATTTCAACTTTTTATCATGTAGAAAATTAAATTATTTTTCCAACGATAGCAATTTCGTCCAAATACAGTATCGGAGTAAAAAGTTATGGACATTTTATTGAGAACTGTCGAAATTGCCCAGAAGCGACGGTCAGGCCAATGAACCATCGAGCTAGCAACGGACCGTCGCCCAAGCCATCGCGACTAAGGTAGTGAACCTGTCTTCTGACCAAATGCAACAGTCAGGACTGATGGACCATCGAGCTAGTGACAGACCATCGCCCAAACTGTCGCAGATGAGGCAGAAAGTTTAGGTTTTGGCCAAGTACGATGGTCAGGACTGATGGACCATCGAGCCAGCGATGGACCGTCGCCCAAACCATTGCCACTTCTGATCAGCAATTTTAATCTATTTTTAAAAGGGTATTTGGGTCTTTTTCACCCCATTTTGACCCTTAATTATTCTAGACCAAAGCTCATAACTTCATTATTCATCCACAACACCAAATTAGGGTTTCTCTCAAAGATCAATCCCCAAGAATAAGAAACCCTAGGTGTCTAATCCCAAGGCAAGAATTTAAGATTTCCTCTACCAATCTTCAAGAAATCATCCACCCAGGTATGTTAAGTGTTGATTCATGGGTTTCCTTCACCCATGAAACTTAAGAAACCCTATTTGAAATATAAACTTTGGATTCCATGGTATAAATTGAATTATATCCATGATTTTATTGTTGTTTGATTTCCAAGTTGAAGTCTTTAATGACTATAATGAAAATATGTTAGCATGTGGTTGAAGTTCTTGCATTGGAAGTGTAAAATATTCCCATGATGTATTATTTCAATATTCATGCCTAAGCCTAAAGATATGCATGCAAAGTGTTTGATAAAATGCCTAAGAGAATAGGAATTATGCCTTATGACTCATTTGTGGCCAACATTGATGAATCCATGTTTCTCCCTTATGTTCGATATGACTCCCACTTTATTGTTATGCATTGTAATGGATTGAAATAATGCTCATGAGATTAGGCTTATGAAATTATGATATGTTTACATGTATTCTTATTCATGTGTGAGCTTATAGCATGTGAATACTTCGTGAAAATCCCTAATAATTATACTATGAGTTATTGACTATGGTCATATGTCAAGAAGTGTCACGTCTTGTCAGTTTCATGCTATCAAGTCCTGGGGGTACTTATACCTTAAAATTTAGTTGTGTGCATAGAGCCAATGTCATGTTTTCTAGATACTCTCAGTCAAGACATGACGCATAGAACTCAGTTAGTTATGTGACTCAGGAAAACTCAGTAATCTCAGAAATCTAAGAAATCTCACTAATCTCAATTAGTTATCAGATCTCAGTAATATTTCATCAGTCAATGCAACTTAGTGAACTCAGTCCAGTCAATTCAGTATAATTAATTCAATGTCTAATCAGATGGGAGTAGGACTTAGCACCGAGTGAGCCCAAGGATGGGAACTCACCTGTGTGTAGAGGGTGTGATTCTTAGAAGCAATCCTCACGCTCCAGAACTACGTAGCCTATGTAGATTGAGACATCAAACCTGGTAGTTGAGGGTAGATGGGGTGGCTTAACCTATTACATAAGGGTCCCACTGTTCTCCTTAGAGTACCTGTTAGATGAGGGATTACTCATAGTTTGTCCTTACCAGTGGCACGGTATTGACACCCTTCCAATTTTGGTTACAGATTGGACCCTAACTTAGCTATAATAGCTTATTAGGGGAATGTCAGTTAAATGACTACTTCCCACAGTTACAGTCTAAGTCTCAGTCTCAGTAATAGAACTTAGATAGTTCTATAGAATTCAGGACTGTCAGATACAGTTACCCAGCTCAATAAGAAACTCAACTTGTTCCATCAAAAATAGGACTGTCAGACATAATCATTCAGATAATAGTATATCTGTTATATGAAAACTGATGTTATTAGTATTTAGATTTAGTGATGTCATGATCTCAGTTATAGTTCACATATTCATGCATGTATTCTCACGTTTAAGTTACTCATTCAATCAGTATTGTTCATGCATATGAACCCTTGCATTCAGCCTACATCACTTGCATACCACTATATTCAATCGTACTGACGCATTTGCGCTATGGTGTTTTATACCATAGGTTCAGAAGCACGAGCTCCAAATCATCCTTAGTAGATTAGATGTTCAGTAGCCAGACTAGCAGTGAGTCCTCATCATTCGAGAATAGAATAGTTCTTTTATTACTTTATTATTTCAGTAGTCTGAATTTAGTTGGGGACATGTTCCATAAACTCTATAGTTCTTAGACAGTTTAGAGGTTTCCAGACTATAGCATGTTCAGACAGTTATTTCAGCCTTTTGGTATTGATATACTGTATTTTTCAGATGTTATGTTTTATTAGATATTTGAACCTTATTGCCTTTCAACCGTATATTCTGCATTTATACAGTATATTATGCAGTGGTCAGGTATAGATATCAATCATGGGTTAGCTTGTGGTCCTTCCGGGTCATGAGCACTGTGTAGCTTTCCGAGTACCAGATTCAAGGAGCTACAATTTAAAAGTTTGGGGGTGGTTGATTTGTGTTGATTTTGAAGGTATGGTGCTTGATGCATCATGCTTTTAGCTTTGTTTGGACTCATAAACCAATCCATTTCAAATCTTGGCCAATGGACAATGAGAAAATGTTTGATTGAAAACTATTTAAAATAACATAAATAAGAGTAACAAATAACTTGATAAATACAAATGTGCAAATATGAATAGTGGTAAAAATAGAAATTATTTCAAACTTTTGAACTGTGACATATTGTGAAACAAAGAGAATGTCCTTTATCCCCAGTGAATGCCCCTTTTTCAACTACTTGATTGAACCCACACTCTTCAACATCTCATGGCATCTTCTCGACCATTTTTCAAAACGATACCTCCTTAAAAGCTATCCCAGCTTTGACTTGAATGATGCTGATGTGTCAGAATGATGAGACCAAGCCTTGTATAGTATTTCTACGTATCCTACGAAGGGAATCAGTCCAAGCAAAGTTCATGAAATATATTTAAGAAAATTAAAAACTAAGGGGCCAAACTCTCTGTGGGTTGCCTACGTATCTCACGGGAATCAAGCCGAACGTAGTTTATTAGACATGAAATAAAAAGGGGAAAATGATTTTTGTTCTAATATGATCGAGGCTGGTGTGGCCACCTACGTATCCATCCTAGAATTTAGGTCAATCATAGTTTGAATTACAAGTAAAGAGGGATTTTTGAAAACTTTCTACTTATAAGACCAACCCGATATGGGTTCCTATGTATTCCTCAAGGGAATTAGGTCATTCGTAGTTTCATTACATAGAAAAAGGAACATTACATAAAAAGGATTCTAAACATAGTATCTCTTAACAACATCTGCAATGATGGCTTTCGACCATACTTCACCATCCATTTCCGCTAGGATCAGTGCTCCGCCTATCAGTACTCGGTTAATAACGTAAGGCCCTTGCCAGTTAGGTGCAACCTTATCTTCATTTTGGTGCAGAAATATGTGCTTCAGTATGAATTGTCCTAGTTTGATTTGTCATGGCCTCACCTTCTTATTGAAAGCTTTGGCCATTTTATTTTGATAAAGTTGCCCATAATAAACTATGTTCATCCTTTTTTTCATCAATTAGCATCAATTGTTCACACCGGTTTTGAATCCATATGGCATCACCCAACTCATCTTCCTAAATTATTCTCAAATATATTATCTCTACTTCTATGGGTAACACTACTTCCATTCTATAAAGTAAAAAATAAGGTGTTGCCCCAGTAAAAGTCCTAATAGTGGTGCGATAGCCAAGGAGGGCAAATGGTAAATTCTCATGCCAATGCTTATAGTTATCAATCATCTTTCGCAATATACATTTGATGTTCTTGTTGGTGGCCTCAACTGATTTATTCATCTGAGGATGGTAAGGGGTAGAATTACGATGAGTAATTGTCATGACCAAGGCTATCCCCTAGTCGTGATAATGATGCTTACAATCACAAGCGACCACAAGCTAACCCATGAGCTGGTACCTACTGTGAGCACTGAGTATAATAGCAATAAAACACATATGTGGAAGATATATTGAGAAACATAGTCATTCCAATCTAAATACTGAAAGTATAACTGTCAAATTTAAAACAACTGATAATACTAAATGGTCTGGTAACTGAATAACTATGTAAATGACGGCCTGATTGTCTAAAAAACCTGTAATTTACTGACTGTGGAATTGATAGGACAAACCCCCAACTAACTCCAACTGAATAAAATAGAGAAAGACTGAAATAACTGAATAAAAGATAAACTTGTCCTCGAAAGATAAGGAATCACCACTATTTTTGTTGCTGTAATGCCTGAACTATCTAAGTACGGTTAGGAAACTATGCGTCCAAACCTATGATAGAAGACATTATAGTGCGAAGAAAGTATGCAGTCAGTACTTTGAATATAATGGTATATGAGATGAGGTAAGGCTAAAATACATGGGTTAACTATGCATAAAGTAATGACTAACTGAATAATATGAGATAACTGAGTAATCATGCATGAAAACTGAAATAATAAGAATGAAAGACCAAGCCTATATATATTTTTGAAATAATCTGCAAACTAAAATTCTAAAATTTGATGACTGAATAGCTGAGAATCTATATGATTTGGTCAAGCAAATCTCAACTAAAATTATACTAAATAATATACTGAGACTATGAGTGCTAGCTATAACCGACATGCTCTAAATATATTATTTGGTTCCAACTTGTAACCCCAATTGAAATGTTGTTAGTACTGTATAACAGGTACCAACGTTGGCTGTGTGGATCCGTTAATCTAATGTCCCAAAGGACTTGGGTATCATGCCTGGCTAATGGGGGACCCCTCAATTCTATGCTGATGTCGTAGGTCTAGAACTTAGGGACTGCTAGTAACGTCTCACGCCTAACTAACGGTGGAGACAAGTGCCTCATGCTTAACTAACGGGGGAGACACATGCCTTATGCCTAACTGACAAGGGTGACGCCATCCCTACATTCATTGGGTGCTAAGTTTTACTCCCAACTGAAAGACACTGATTACTTGAATGAACTAAGCATAACTGAACAAACAACTTATCATAATAACTGGCTGAACGATAATGCTTATGGTATATCTAAAAGCATTCTGATGATACTAAAATTATGTAAACAACTAAGTATCGGGTGTTCATAATCCACCAGTACGGAATAAAAATAACAATAAGGACATATGAAGCTTTAAAAACCATAATAAAGGATCATTGGTCAAAACTCAACATTTATACATTTCATAAAGCACATGGGAGTCATGTAATTAAGCATGGAATGGGTAAAGCATGTGATTGAAAACATAGTTACAATACTAAAACCCTGAATTAGGGATTTAACATGAGGATTTCAATGCTCAAATTATATAATGGCTCATTTCATCGAAAAACATTCGTAACAAAACTTGTAATAAAAATCAACAACTTTGTGGAGACAATTCATCATAAGCATGTAAAAACTCATAATTTGATATCAAAAGGGAAATCTTGGACTCCATTGGTGAAAAGGGCCCATGGATGAACATCACACATACCTTAAATCCTTAAGCTTGAAAGAGAAACACAATCTTGATGCTTTTCTTGAAAGTTCTTGGATTTGGGAACTTGATTTCTTGGTTTTCTAAAGAGAAAGGGATGAAATTGATGAACCTGGGAGGCGATTACGGTTTGTGTTTTAGAGAAAATTGGAGAATATGGGAAAATAATTCCCTACCCGACGTTTTAATTTGTGTTTTTATGAATTAGATTGAGGAAAAAAACTCAATTACCCCTCAGAGAATTAAATTCACAATTTGAATGTGGATTAAAGGGCCACCACGACATGATGAAGGGCCCATCACTATACCCACGGCGGTGCGCCACTATTGTGATGAGGTTTTGGAATTGAAATCCAAACACGCCTAATCCTTGTTTGAAAAATCCAAAACTTCCCTGAGATATGTTCCTTACACCCCTGAACATGAAGTAACTCAGAAACCAACATCTCGGGGTCGGGAAGACCAAGTTAAAAATCCTCGAAGTTAATAGACCAAAATAATACTAAGCCCTAACACTTTGTAAAATTTTCAGGCTTTAAGCCTTGTATACATGCAACTAGGAGCTGAACTAAGCTAAGAAAAGTATGGGGTATTACAGTATCTCCCCCTTGGGAACATTCATCCTTAAATGAAACAAATTAAGATAAGGATACTGGGGAAACTAAGATTATATACTGGACATGCATAACTGAAAACATAATTATGTGACTAGTCCTGAAACATGATACATGACTGACTTAAATTTGTGAATGTATGCAAAAACAAGAGAATGATTATATAGCTGGGACTGAGAATGGAAAAGAGTCAATCTAAGGCAGACTGGTACATTAAGTTGAGTTTGAAATTACGGTGAAAATTACTTGGTAGGCATATCTGCTTCTGTTTCCCAAGTGGCTCCCTCAACGGACTAATTCCGCCAAAGAACTTTGACCAAGGTAACTTCGTTGTTCCTTAGTCTACAAATTTGATGATCAAGGATATCGACTGGGATTTTTTTTTAAGAAAGACTATCCTAAACATCTATTCTTTCTAAAAGGACTACAATAGCTGGATCACCAATACACTTCTTTAACAGAGAAACATGAAACGCTGGATGTACTGATGCCAAATCTTCAGGCAACTCAAGCTCATAAGCTACCTTTCTAAAATGACTCAAAATTCTGTAAGGGCCAACATATCAGGGATTAAGCTTTCCTTTCTTACCAAATCACTTTACTCCCTTTATGGGAGAGATTTTTAAATACACCAAATCTCTAACTTCAAACTCAAGATCCCTTCTTCTCACATCTGCATAGGATTTTTGATGACTTTTGGCTGTCTTAAGCCTCTCAACAAAACCTCACCTGCCTCAAACCAACCAATAGGAAAACTATATCTCCTCTCATAGAGATCCTCAAACAAAGACATCTGAATAAGAGAGTGATAACAATTATTGTAGGAAAACTCGATCAAAGGTAAGTGATCATCCCAACTACCCTTGAAATCAAGAATACATGCCCTCATTATATCCTTTAGGGTTTGAATAGTATTCTCTACCTGACTGTTAGTTTGAGGATGGAAAGTTGTACTGATATGAAGTTGGGTACCAAGACCCTTCTAAAAAGCTCTCCAATAGTGAGAGGTAAATTGAGTACCTTTATATGAAATGATAAATAATGGGACTCCATGCAACCTAACCAAATCTCTAATATATAGCTTGGCGTAATCCTTGACTAAATAAGAAGTATAAACTGGTAAGAAATAGGTTGATTTGGTCATTCTATCTACAATGACCCATATCGAATCATGTTGATAACGCGTACGAGGCAAACCCATCATAAAATCCATGTTCACCTCTTTCTACTTCCAAGTAGGAATGTTGAACTCCTGCATTATACCACTAGGCCTCTAGTGTTCAATTTCAACCTACTGTAAGTCAGAACACCTAGCTACAAACTCTATAATATCCCTATTCATACCACTTCACTAATAGATTTCCCATAAATCATGGTACATCTTAGTGGCTCCTGGGTGAATAGAATAACGCGCACCATATTCTTCTGCAAGGATTTACTGTCTTAAACAATCTACACACAGCACACACAGTCTACCTTAATATTACAACACACCATCTCCCCTTCGGGATAAAACCTCTACTTTCTGATCTCTAACTGATTCCTTTAACTTAACTAAACTGGAATCCCTATCTTGCTTCTCCTTCACTCCAGTAACCAAAGAAGATCCGAACCATTCTGAACCCATACACTACCATCAATTAAATCAACCAAGCTAAAACCTAATCTAGAAAGCTGATGAACCTCCTTACCAAACCTTTTCTTATCATTCTCAACATGAACAACACTATCCATAGATAATTCACTAAGGGCGTCTGCCACTACATTGCCCTTGCTCGGATGATACAACACACTCATATCATAATCTTCAACAACTCTAACCACCTTCTCTGATAAAGATTTAAATCTTTCTTTGTGAACACATACTGTAAACTTTTGTGATCCGTTAACACATCAACATAAACCCCATACAAATAGTTCCTCTAAATTTTCAAGGCAAAAACAATAACTACTAACTCAAGATCATGGGTAGGGTAATTCTTTTCATAGGGTATAAGTTGTCTAGAGACATAGTCTATGACCTTACCTCTCAGCATCAACACACAACCAAGGCTAACTCTAGAAGCATCATAGTAAATAATAAATCCCTCTGAAACGTCTGGTGGAGTCAAAACTGAGGCTGAAGTGAGTCGAGTTTTCAACTCCTGAAAACTCTTTCCACAAGAATCTGACCATTGACACTTGATTTTCTTCTGAGTCAATCAAGACATTGGGGATGCAATAGACAAAAACCCTTCAACAAACCATCGATAATAGCAAACCAAACCCAGGAAACTCCTAATATCTGATGGGGAGATGGGTCTGGGCCAGTTTCTCACTACTTTAGTATTTTGAGGGTCAACTCTAATGCCATCACCGGAAATAATATGGCCAAGGAAATATACTAATCTTAGACAAAACTTGCACTTACTGAATTTGACAAATAACTGATGGGCTCAAAGAGTCTGTAATACAATTCTGAGATGGTCTGCATGATTATTTTCACTTCAGGAGTAGACAAGAATATCATCAATAAAGACGATGATGAACATGCCCAAGTTCTTCTTGAACACTCTGTTCATCAAGTCCATGAAATTTGTTAGGGAATTCATTAGTCCAAAACACAAAACTAGATATTCAAAGTGACCATACCAAGTTTTGAAAGATGTTTTTGGAATGTCACATTCTCTGACTTTGAGCTGATGATAGCCAAATCTTAGGTCTATCTTAGAGAAATAACTGGTACCTTGAAGTTGGTCGAATAAGTCTTCAATCCTGGGGACTGGGTACTTAATCTTGATTATGACTTTTTTTAATTAATTGTAATTAATGCACATTCTGAGAGAACCAACTTTCTTACAGGGAAAAAGAACTGGAGCACCTCATGGGGAAACACTAGGTCTAATAAACTAAGAGATCTTTCAACTATTCTTTCAACTTTTTGAGCTCAGCTGAAGCTATTCTATAGGGTGGAATAGAGAAAGGCTGGGTATCTAGAAGGAGATCTATTTCATAGTCAATTTCCCTTTTAGGAGGAACTCTGGGAAGATCTTCAGAGAACACATCTGGAAATTCCCTTACTACTGAAACTGACTCAAAATGTGGGCTTTCAGAAATAGAGTCTTTGACTCAAATAAGATGATACATGCACCCCTTAGATATTATTTTTCTAGCCTTTAGAGACATAATTTGCCCCCTAAACACTAAAGTACTACCCCTTCATTCAATAACTGGTTCATTAGGAAACTAAAACTGAACGACTCTATTTCTGCAATAAACAGAGGCATAACATGAGTGGAACCAATCCCTGTCAAGTATGTCATCAAAATTAGTCATCTTTAACTCCACAAGGTCAATTAAGGTGATTTTCTAGGATATTATGAGCGAATAGTTCCTGCATACCTGCATGGAACAATAGAGACATGTATTGAAGTATACACTAAGAAGAGTTCTACTAAAGATTCGGTATTGATACGAAAATCGACTGCTATATAGGGGTAACAAAGGAGAGTGAAGCTCTGGGGTCTAATAAAGCATAAACATGAAGGTAAAAGATTTGTAACATACTCGTAACTACATCAGGAGAACATTCCTGATCCTATCGGGACTAAAGTGCATACAGACTATTTTGGCGCTGCCCACTAGTGGCACTGGAAGTAGCATCCTGCTGAGTCAGATGACCTGTTGGCACTGCTGAAGAGTTAGTCTGACCCTGTTAGAGATCATTCCTACCCTTCCACGTACTTATAGGATATTTCCTCATCTTGTGTCATATCTTTCCATATCCAAAACACACATCACTACTAGCTCTATGCATACACAGATGATTCCTACCACACTTCCTGCAGAGTGGATTAGTACGACCATTGTTCATAGATGATTCACAGTGATCTATCTCGTCTATCATTCCTGAACTTTGGTACTGGCGCACTAGTGAAGATGGAGCTGGGGCTAAAGATTTCTAATGGAACTGAGAATGGTTACCACCCTCTTACCTTAGCTGAGAAAAGTTAAAGCTACTGGTTCTGGCTTTCTTATTCTCTCTCCCTTTCCTTAATATTTTGTTCCTCTATCTGCAGAGCATGAACCATAAGCCTAGATAGGTCCATATCCTTAATCGATATAGCATTCCAACACTCTTTGACCATACTATCAACTACACCAGAAACAAACTTACTCATTGTAGACCTATTGTCTGCAACTGCATTAGGAGCATACCTCGCCAACTAAGTAACTTAAGTAAGTATTCATTCATACTCATATTACCTTACTTCAAATTAATGAACTTGTGCACCTTAGCTTACCTCAATTCTAACAGAAATAACCTATCTAGGAAGGCTATGAAAAACTTTTCTCTCTTAACAGGCTCTGCCTCAGTACCCCTATCACCCTTCTACTACTTGTACCATGTATAGGCTACATCTTATAACTGGTAAGAAACCAACTCTGTACTCTTACTCGAAGTGACACCCATGATATCAGTCACATTTTGAACCATATCAAGAAACTCCTGCAGATCCTCCTTAGACTTGGATCCCAAAAACTAAGCGGGATTCATGAGGATAAAATCCTGAATCCTAGATGAAGTTGCATTTACCACTGGATTAGCTGGGGAAATAGCTTACTGATTGCTCTGAGTAGCTACTGAATGAGATAAGGTAGTGAAGGCAGCTTTGAACTTGGTGTAAGAGACATACTTATTCAGGGGATCTTCCTGAATAGGCGGAGGTGCGGGTTAGTTCCCATTTCTTCTTTTGTTGTTTCTTTTAGGAGGCATTATCTATAATAGAAGGAAAAATAAGTTAGAGAGAGATTTTTAAATATAGATCATGCTTATTCGCATGACATGAATACTGAAACAAGGGAAACTTTTCCAAAATCGTCTTGTAGCCTCTTGTCCATAAATGTGGAGCACTTTACACCCATGCACAAAACTCTACTCAACGTGGCTTTTCAAACTCCCTAGGACACTTTAAAACCTAGATCTGATACCAAGTTTTGTCATGACTCAAGGCTACCCCCTAGTTGTGATAATGATTCCTATGGTTATAAGTGACCACAAGCTAACCCATGAGTTGTTACCTACTGTGAGCAGTGAGTATAATAGCAACAAAACACATATGCGGAAGATATACTGAGAAACATAGTCATGAAAATCGAAATACTGAAAGATAACTGTCAAATTTAAAACAACTGGTAATACTGAAAGGACTAGTAACTAAATAACTATCTAACTAACTACTTGATTGTCTGAAAAGCCTCTAACTAATTGACTGTGAAGTTGATGGGACAAATCCCTAACTAACTCTAACTGACTGAATTAGAGGAATACTAAAATAACTAAATAAAAGATAAACTTGTCCTCAAAATATGAGGATTCACCACTGTTGTTGCTGCTGTAATGCTAAACTATCTAAGCGCGGTCAAGAAACTATGCGTCCGAACCTATGATATAAGACATTATAGCACGAAGAAAGTATGTGGTCAGTACTTTAAATGTACTGGTATATAAGATAAGGTTAGGTTGAAATACATGGGTTAATTATGCATAAACTAATGAATGGATGAATAATATGAGATAACTGAGAAAGCATGAAATAAAAACATTAATAATAAGAATACAAGACTAAGTATATATATTTTTTTGAAATAATCTGTAAACTAAAATACTGAAATTTGATAACTGAATAGCTGAGAATCTATATGCTTTGGTCAAGCAAACTTGAACTAAAATTATACTAATTACTGTATTGTGAGTGTGGGAGCTAGATATAACCGACATGCCCTAAATCTATTGTTGGGGTCCAACCTGTAACCTAGTTGGAAGGGTGTCAGTATCGTTCCACGGGTACCAACTCTAGCTATATGGATCCACTAATCTGATGTCCCGAAAGACTTGGGTGTCATGCTTAACTGATAGAGGACCCCTCAAAGTCTACGGTTGTTCCATAAGTTTGAAGCTTAGGGACTTCTACTAACATCTCATGCCCAACTAACGGCAGAGATAAGTGCCTTATGCCTAACTGATGGGGGAGATAAGTGCCTCATGCCTAACTGACAGGGAGATGCCATACGTACGTTCACTTGGTGCTAATCTTTTCTCCTAACTAAAAGACACTGATTATTGGACTGAACTAAGCTTAACTAAACAAACAACTGATCATAATAACTGACTGAATGATAATGCTAATAGTGTATCTAAAATCATTCTAAAGATACTAAAATTATGTAAACAGCTAAGTATCAGGTATTCATAACCCACCAGCAAGGAATAAAAATAATAATTACATATGAAGCTTAAAAACTATAATAAAGGATCATTGCTCAAACCTCAACATTTACACATTTTATCAAGCACATAGGAGTCATGTAATTAAGCATGGGAATGGGTAAAGCATGTGATTGAAAACATAGTTACGATACTAAAACTATTAATTAGGGATTTAACATGAGGATTGCAATGCTTAAATCATACAAGGACTTATTCCATCGAAAACTACTTGTAACATAACTTGTAATAAAAAATCAACAACAACTTCATGAAGACAATTCATCATAAGCATGTAAAAACTCATAATTTGATATCAAAAGGGAATTCTTGGACTCCATTAGTGAAAAGATCCCATGGATGAACATCACACATACGTTAAATCCTTAACCTTGAAAGAGAAACACAATCTTGATGCTTTTCTTGAAAGTTCTTGGATTTGGGAACTTGATTTCTTGGTTTTGTTGAAGAGAAAAAGATGAAATTGGTAAACTTAGGGGATGATTAGGGTTTTTTTTAGAGGAAATTGGAGAATATGGGCAACTAATGCCCTAACTGACGTTTTAATTTGTCTTTTTATGAATTGGATTGAGGGGAAAGGACTCAATTCCCCTCAGAGAATTAAATTTGCATCTAGAATGTGGATTAAAGACCACCGCGATACGATTAAAGGATCATCGCTATACCCACCATGACACACCAATATTGTAGTGAGCTTTTCGAATAGAAATCCAAACATGACCCAATCCTCATTAGAAAAATTCAAAACTTCCCCAAGATATATTCCTTCCACCCCTGAACAAGAATTAACCCAAAAACCAAAATCTTAAGGTTGGGAAGACCAATTTAAAAATCCTCAAAGTTAAGAGAAAAAAATAATTCTAAGTCCCCAACACTTGGTAAAATTTTTGGGATTTAAGCCTCTTATACATGCAACTAAGAGCTGAACTAAGCTAAGTAAAGTACAGGGTACTACAATAATCTTAAAATTCTCACATATCTCATGCATCAATACACTATTTAGATTAGCTCTATTATTTGTTATAATTGATTTAGGAACTCCAAATCAACAAATAATGCTATTACGAACAAAATTTGTCCCTATTTTCTTTGTTACTAACTTGTATGATGAGACTTCAACCTACTTGGTGAAATAATTGATAGCTTACAAAATAAATCTTATTCCATTCGATGTAGATGGCTTAATAGGACCAATGACATCCATTCCCCAAGCTGCAAATGCCCAAGGAGAATTCATCATATTGAGTTCATTTGGTGGAACGTGAATCAAATCACCGTGAATTTGACCTTGATGACATTTTTTAACAAAGTGAATGCAATCTATTTCTATTATCATCAAAAAATAGCCAACTCAAAGAATCTTCATTACCAAAACAAAACCATTCATATGCGGCCCACACATGCCCTATGTATTTCTTTGACGAACCTGATCGCCTCTTGTACATAAACGCACCTTGAAAACCCTTAATCTGGAGTTCTCCTATAAAGGATTTCTCTATTTAGGAAAAAGTGATTTGCCAATCTCTAAAGTGTTCTCTTTTGAATATAGGTTATGCCTTCTGATAGTCACCCTCCTTGAGATACCTCTTAATGTCATAGTACCAGGGTTTGCCATTCGGTTCTGCATCTACATGAAGATAGTATGTTGGTCAATCATGTACATTCACCTTGATAGGATCTATGAAATTCTTGTTTGGATGTTGAATCATACAGGACAAGGTTGACAATGCATCTACTAACTTATTTTGAGTTCTCAAGACATTTTTAAATTCAACCTTGATGAACTTTTTGTGCAACTCTTTCATGCACTCCAAATATAGAAGTAGCTTCACATTCTTGACACTCCATTCACCTTGTACTTGATGAACCACTAAATCAAAGTCCCGTATAACCAAAAGTTCCTATATTTACATATCAATAGCCATTCTAAGACCAAGAATGAAAGCCTTGTGCTCTGCCATATTGTTAGTGCTTGGAAACCTAAGCTTTGCTGAGATCGGACAATGATGGCCTGATTTTGAAATTAGTACTTCCCCAATACTAACTCCTTTGATATTTGTAGCCCCATCAAAGAACATTCTCAAACCTAGATATTCTTTAAAAATATCTTTTCCAATGAACAGAACTTTTTCATCCGGGAAATAAGTTTTAAGAGGCTTATACTCTTCATCTACAGGGTTTTCAGATAGATGGTCGGATAAAGCTTCTCCCTTCACCGCCTTTTGAGTAACATAAACAATGTCAAATTTACTTAGCAGAATTTGCCACTTTGCTAGCTTACTGGTAGGCAAGGGCTTCTAAAAGATATACTTGAGCAAATTCATCCTAAAGATGAGAAAAGTGGTATACGCACATATGTAATGCCTTAAATTTTGTGCAACCCAAATCAAGGAACAACAGGTACATTCCAGTAATATATATTGAGCTTTATAAGGTGTAAACTTCTTGATAAAGTAATATACAACTTTCTCTTTCTTTCCGATTTCATCATGTTATCCTAAAACACACCCAAATGCATTATCTGACATAGACAAATATAAAAACAATGGCCTTCCGGGTTTTAGTGGTGCCAAAATGGGTGGATTAGAAAAATACTCCTTAATTCTGTCAAAAACTTGTTGACATTCTTCTATCTATTTGATGGCACCGTTCTTTCTCAACAGTTTGAATATCGATTCACAAATCACCATGGATTGTGTAATAAATCGACTAATATAATTGAGTTGGCCTGGGAAACTTATCACATCCTTTCGAGTTCTTGGAGGAGGCAAGTCAAGCCTTTATTTTTGAAGGATCCAATTCTATGTCTTTCCTACTCACGATGAAACCCAATATATTTCAAGTGGGGTCACCAAATGCACACTTTGTAGGATTCAATTTTAAATCATACCATCTTAGCCTGTCAAAGAAAATCTTCAAATCTTTCAAGTGATTCGAGCCCTTTCGCGACATAATAATGACATCATCTATATAAACTTCAATCTCCTTGTGGATCATGTCATGGAAAATTGTGGTCATAGCCCTCATATAAGTTTCCCCTGCATTCTTGAGTCCTAAAGGCATCACTCGATAACAATATAATCCCTAAGGTGTAATGAAAGTAGTTTTCTCGGCATCCTCTTCATTCATCAAAATCTGGCGGTACCCTACAAAGTAATCAACAAATGATTGCATCTCATGATTCACACAATTATCAATGCATATGTGAAAATTTGGCAGAGGAAAGTCATCTTTTGGGCTAGCCTTGTTGAGATCTCAATAATCCATGCATACTCTAATTTTTACGTCTTTCTTTGGCACGGGTACAATATTGGCTAACCAAGTGGGATACTTCATTACTTGGATGACATTGGCATCAAATTACCTAGGCATTTCCTTCTTGACTTTAAAACTTAGATCGGGCTTCATCTTTCTCGGTTTTTGTTTCACAGAAGGACAAGATAGATCCGCTGGAAACCTATGTGAAATAATGTCTATGCTTAGACCTGGCATATCATCATAGGACCATGCAAACACATCTATATATTGCTTCAAAAGATTAATCAATTCATTCCTTTGAGACGGAGTCAAATAAATGTTGATCCTTGTTTCTCTTATGAATTCCGAATTCTCCAAGTTTACTGTCTCAGTTTCATCCAAATTTGGTTTTACCTTATTATCAAAATTTTCAAATTATTTAGTCAACTCTTCAAACATCATATCTTCTTCATATTCTGCAAAGTCTTGTTCGCTATTTTGAATTATTTTGCTTGTTTCATTATATGTCAAATTCATAATATTAGTAGATTTGTTAGTTTGCTTGCTGAAAAAGGAAAAAAAGAAATAAATTAATGAAGATGATGTAAGAACCCGTAAAATCTTAAGCTTAACTCAGTCCTTTAAAGCTTGTTAAGGGGTCCTAGACTAAGAAAATTTTAGTTAAGTATTCAGACTTAGTGTTATTTTATCCTTCGTAGGTTGAAGACTCTATTTCACAATCCTCATGACCTTAAAGTAATGATTTTTAGGTTGAATCATGATCAGGAATGTCATTAGGTGTTCCCAGACAAGTTTTGGATTTTTTGGACTTCATTTGGATCACATTTGAAAGCTCAAACCAGTGTATCGATGCGATCTCAACGCACCGTGTTGCCTATCGCATCGATGAATATTTTCCTCTAGCTCTCAGTGCAAATTCCAATGAATCAATGCGGACTCAACAAAGCATAATGACAATCCCATCGATGCCAATGATGCAGCACGTCGGTCTGCGCATCGTTAGGTCATTTTTCAGTTATTAAAAAGCTGCATCCTCAGGGATAATTGGGTCTTTTTCCCACATCTATCAGCCCCAAAACACAAAATTAAACCCTTCTAAGATAAAAACTATTTATTCTTCACAAGTTGCTCTCAAGAACAAACCCTAGGAGATTTCAAATTCAATTCAAGGCTAAAAACTTACCATCAATCTTTCATAATTTAATTGTTAAGGTATGCCAAGTGTTCATTCAAGGGTCCCTTCCACCCTTGGAGTTCAAGAATCTATTTTAAAACCTCAAGTGTATTTAGTACATGAATTTCATCTTGAGTTTCATTATATTCATTATTATAATAATTAATTGGGTTTCCAATCCATGTTTTGTTACAAGTTTCATGTTAAGTTATTTGATATATGTATAGAATCATGAAAATACATGCTAAACTCTTGAAATTGTAAATGGGGATTTGAATTATGGTGCCTATATGTGGTTAGTGTCATGTGCATGGATTATGCCCTCCAAGTGTTTGATAAATTGCTAAAGTAAACAAAGAAAAAAAGGAAAAACAATCATGTCATATTAACTTATGTGCAAGTTATATCAAGCAAGTGTTTCATGGAATGTCTCTATAAATGAGTTATGATAAAGTTCATATGGTTATGCCTTTCAAGTTTATGCTATGATTTGTTTTTCATGCTATCAAGTCCTGGGGGTATCCAATACCCAAAAACTTAGCTATTTACCTAGAGCTATGGTAATTACATAATAGTCTCAGTAGTGTCACGAACAGTAGCCTCAGTAATCAATCGCAGTTACAGTTCAGTATTCAGTTCAGACTTCAGTTAATACAGCAAGTCAATAGATATCTATAGTATTCCATCAGTTAATAAAATTCAGTAGTACTACATCAGTTAACATAACTCAAGGAACTTATTTCAGTTCAGTTAGACCAGTACGATCAATAACAGTTCAGTCCAGCCTAGTACAGTTTAGAAATGAGTCCAGTGTCTATTCAGTTGGGAGTAGGATTCATCTTTGAGCGAATCCAGGGATGGGGGCATTCCTGCCAGCAGACGGTTTGACCCTTAGTAGCAATCCCTACATTACAAAAATATGTAGCCAATGTAGGTTGAGATATCTTCCTTCCAGACTAGGGTTGATATATCTCATATGAGTTTTCCTGCCAGCGAGGGTTGACGAAAGAGCTTCCTGTCAGAGAGGGTTAACTCACAGCTTGTTTTTACCTGTGGCACGGTACTAACACCCTTCCAACTAGGTTACAAGTTGGACCCTAATCTATCCAGAAAGGGACATATCGATTAGATGATTACCTCCCACAGTTTTAGTTTTAGTCTCAGTATAGAACTAAGTTCAGTTCTATAGAATTATGACTATCAGATATAGTCACTCAATTTAGTATAAAACTTAGCACAGTTCCACAAAATTAGGACTGTCAGCTACAGTCATTCACTATCAGTTATACAGTATCAGTAAACTCAGATATCAGTAAATCAGTAATTCAAAACTCAGTATCTAGTGTTATCATGACCTCAGTTATAGTTTATGTATTTTATGCATGTACTCTCATTTTGTAACACCCCGACATCTTCTTAGCTAAATTCCGTCCATGAAAAGTCTAAGTATTATCTTTTAGAATGATCTAAAGTAATTTTCGTGAGGAATTTCCTAGATTTCAACCTTTCATTACGTAGATAAATAAATTATATTTCCAATAATATAAGATTCATCGAAAACGGACCCTCGGTGAAGAAGTTATGAATAATTTAAAGTTCCAATGGTAAATATCGTCATTTTGGTGTCTAGCGCATCACAGAGAGGGTCAAATTGATAATCGTCAAATTCCAGTGGCACTCCGTAATGCTGGCGCATCGCGGAGGTACTCAATTTCCCACTCGTCGAATTCCAGTAGACCACCACGATTATGGCGCGTCACGGTGGCGTCCAAAATTGGATTTTTAAGTTCAAATTTCCAGTTCCATTTAGGAGTCATTAAGGGTAATTTTGAATTTTACCGAGCCTTTAAAATTGTCCAAACAAAGGATTTAGGGTATGTTTGAGCAACTTAACCCTACTTTCATCAAAATAATCAACAATCCTCTCTATAGCTTTAAACAAGACCTTCAATAAAATCAAGATTCAACCATGGATTTTCAAAATCGATTGAAGATTCGAAATCCCCAGATCATAGGCCTCAAGAAACACCCATTGTTTTCCTATTTTGAGGTACGCAAGGTTTTCCTAAAAATCTCATGGGCATAGAAATCTTGACGGTATTGTTTTGATCTTTTGAACTTCCCCAAATTGATTTGAAATTATATATACGTATGCATATGTTTTATGATTTATGAATGAATTGAGAGCATGACGCACATGAATCCCTCTCTTGGTATGATTTTACCAATTTTCTTATGATATGGATTGTTTTGAATGTATCTTGAAAAGCATGATATGAGATATCTTGATTAATGCTACAAATTGATTTATGGTTTTGAATTCGAAAGACAGGACTGTGCATATTGATAAATTTTGAAATTATTCATATAATGAAAGAATGCATGATTTTGCCAAAAGCACATGACCATCAAATGTTTGAACAATCTCAGCATAGTTTTACTTGTGTTCTCAGAACATGAAATCTTTTATATTATTTGCATGTTTGGGTGGTCTGAACTGTGTTTTAATGAAAGAATTACGCCTGATGCATTATGGCTCAAAAATAGGACTTGCAAGTCTTGGTGTGACGACACCAATTCAGATTATGCCATGATAATTCAGAACAGATTTAATGCATATTTAAAATCAGACTTTTTAGATGTTGAAACTAGAAACATGCATGATTTAGAACAGGATAATATTGGGCATAAAGAGAGTTTAGGTGGTGCCCAGAACAAGGCATGAGTATCAAACAACTCATCACCTAAAACCATGATTTTCCAATCCAGGTTTATTTATTACGCTGGCCTAGAGCCCTGTGGCGTATCAGATTCAGGAACTCAAACCCTTGCGGTACACTTGGATTGGGGGTTTCCCCACCGAGTCAATGGCGGATTTCATATCGCCCATGGAATATCAGAATTGTACGGGAGTGCCACCTAACTCAGAAGTAATATGCAGATCAGAACTTGCATTGATAGGCAGGTTACATGTTTTTCAGAAATGCGCCCATGTGTTTCGAAAGACACTTGATGTATAATGTTTTGACAAAGTTTTTTTCCAAACTATTTTATTTACATATAAGCTTTATTTTAGATTGCTTTGTGTATCAGTACATCTGTATTAACCCTCTTCCTCCCTCTCTCCAGGTTTTGAGGCTTAGCTTAGGGGTCCAAAAAGGTAGTAGATTCATCAAATAGAGTTGCAGTGATTAGTTGGTAAGACTTCTTTATTCCAGAAGGCCCATCTTTCAGATTATGTCCCTTATTATCATTTTGGTCTACTGGGGGCCTTGTCCCATTTTTTAGACAGTTGTTAGATTTTCCTGTAGTAGAGATTTCGTAGACTGAGTCAGATGTTATTAGATGTAGTTGATTTTCAATTTTCATACTTATGCTGAATTCAAAGTTGACCATGTTTCTGTAGCAAATTATGTTTCCACATCTTCTTTATTTATATGAATGTATGTATGCTTACCAGATAGAAAGGGACGTTTTAGGCCCTCAGGGTATGCTTACCAGATAGAGAGGGACGTTTTAGGCCCTAAGGGTTTGGGATGTCCATCATGGCTAGGCCCTAGTTCAGGCCGTGATAAACTTGGTATCAAAGCACGGTTTATAGTCCCAGGGAGTCTGCGAAATTACATCGGGTAGAGTATTATTTATGAGTGCGTAGCGTGCCAAACTTATAAGCAGGAGGCTACTAGGCATTTAGTAATGTTACTCTTCTTTGTGATTTAGTTCATGCTTTAGAGTCTAATCTGTCCCCTAATTAATGATCTCTTGCTTTTCATAAAAAACAGTTATGCCTCCCCGTCGCACCAATATTAATGCTCAAGAGAAAAAAGTCCATCGCACTCATGGGATGAGAACACATAACAGAGCTCATACTCCAGAACCTGTCCCTACTCTAGGAGTCCCTACAGTCCCAACCAGTCCACCTAGGGCTCCTTGGACTAATGTTAACCATCCCCCAACTACTCAAATAGATATGTCGAATACAGAATTCAGATAATCTATTCATATGCTGACACAGTTGGTGGCTAATTAGGCCCAACAATCAGAAGATATTGGGTCTGCACCTATTACATCTGAAACTACTAGTGTGGGTTAGTTCATGAGAATAAACCTGCCAAAGTTTACTGGCACTAAGGTAGAAAAGGATCCGCAAGAGTTCATAGATGAAATGAAGAAGATTTTTCAGAGTGATGCATGTGGATCAGATGGAAGGTGTTGAGCTAGCGGCATACCAACTAAAAGATGTAGTAAACCAATGGTATAATGAGTGGGAAGAGGTGAAGGGTGACAGTGCTGATCCCATAACGTGGGACGAGTTTGTGAAAGCTTTTCTTGACCGGTTCTTTCCTCTAGAGTTGAGGGAAGCCAAAGTGAGGGAGTTTATGAACCTTAAGTAGGGTAACATGAGTTTTTAGGAGTATAATTTAAAGTTTAATCAGCTGGCCTGTTATGCTCCTGAGATGACGAGTAGTATGAGGGCCCGAATGAGAAAGTTTGCTTCTGGCCTTTCAGATGATCTGGTGATTGAATGTCAAGGGAAGATGCTAAACATGGAATTGGACTTTGCTAGGCTGACAGTCTACATGCAGCAGGTTGAGGAGAAGAAGAAGAAGAAGAAGATAGTTGGGTTCAGAGAGAAGGACAAGCAAGCGAAGAAAGCCAGATCAGTGGATCAGAACCCCAATCAGCAGTAGGGTGGTAATTGGGGTAACAAATGGCAAAAGAAGAAATTTTAGGGCAAAGCTCAGTCTGCAGCTGGCGTCCCAGCGCCCAGACCTCCAATTGATATACGATCTCAGAATTTTCAGGCCAGCCAGGGACCTAGAGGATACTCAGTTGCAAGATAGTGTGGCTCAGCAGTACCATTCTTATCCACGATGTGAGACTTGTGGTAGGCATCATCTAGGAAGGTGTCAGTTGGGCTCGTCGGTGTGTTATTCATGCAGTCAGATGGGCCACTTCCATAGAGAGTGTCCCTCTTCTAGGAAGAATATTGGTGGAGCTAAGTCTCAGGCAAACTCTTCTGTACCACCACTGCCTTAAAAGGGCACCAATTTAGTTGTTGGGAGCTGTTGCAACCGGCTGTATGCTCTGACTAATCGCCAGGAGGCGAAAGTCTCGCCAGACGTAGTCTAGTCACTAGTACATTACAAATATTTTCCCATGAGGTATATGTATTGCTTTATCCTGGGTTTACCTTATCTTATGTGACCCCATATATGGCTGTTGGTTTTGGGTTTGAACTTGATGTGATTACTGAACCTTTCTCTATTTCCACTCCGATGGGAGATTCGATTGTGGCTAGAATAGTGTACAAAAATTGTGTTGTGTCTATTCTTAGATTGGATACTGTAGCAGACCTCATAGAACTTGATATGGTTGCTTTTGATGCTATCCTAGGGATGGACTGGCTCTATCAGTGTTATGCCACACTAGACTGTAGGACCCGAAAGGTTACCTTTTCTTTTCCGAATAAGCCAGCAATAGAGTGGAAGGGGCACTTTTTCAGCACCTAGAGGACACTTCATATCTTATCTCAGAGCCTAAAAACTTATCTCCAAGGGTTACTTGTATCATCTTATTCGGGTTAAAGATTCTAACACCAAAGGTCTTTCCCTTTAGTCATTCCCTGTAGTAAATGAATTCCCAAAAAATTTTCCAGATGATCTCCCAGGAATTCCACCTAATAGGGAGATAGATTTTGGCATTGATGTATTGCCAGATACCCATCCTATTTATTTTCAGCCATATAAAATGGCTCCTGCAGAGTTAAAAGATTTGAAAGAACAGCTAACAGATCTCCTAGATAGGGGTTTTATAAGACCTAGTGTTTCTCCTTGGGGGGTACCTATACTCTTCGTGCAAAAGAAAGATAGTTCCCTGTGTATGTGCATATATTACCGCCAGTTGAATATGTGCATATATTACCGCCAGTTGAATAAGGTCACAGTGAAAAATAAATATCCTCTTTTTAGAATCGATAACCTTTTTTATCAGCTTCAGGGTGCTAAGTGTTTTTCAAAAATATACCTTCATTCGGGATATCATCAGTTGAAAGGTAGGGAGTCATACATTCCTAAAATAGCCTTCTGAACTAGATATGGTCACTATGAATTCTTAGTTATGTCCTTCGGGTTGACCAATGCCCCTGCAGCTTTCATTTACCTAATGAATAGGGTTTTTCGTCAGTTCCTAGACATATTTGTCATAGTTTTTATTGATGACATCTTGGTTTACTCTAAAAGTAAGGAGGACCATGTCAATCACCTCTACACTGTTCTTCAGACCCTCAAAGTTCATAAGTTGAATGCGAAATTCTCCATGTGTGAATTATGGCTGAATGCTATTACTTTCTTGGGGCACATTATGTCTAGTGAAGGAATTAAGGTTGATCCCCAAAAGATTGAGGCAGTAAAGAAATGGCCCAGACCCATGACTCCAATCGACATTCGGAGTTTCTTGGGTTTCATGAGGTATTATCGGAGGTTTGTAGAGAGTTTCTCTTCTATAGCTTCTCCACTTACTAAGTTGACTCAGAAAAAGGTGAAGTTTTTATGGTCCAACTCTTGTGAGAATAGTTTTGAGAAGTTGAAAGACAAGTTGACTAAGGCTCCTATTTTGACTCTTTCGGAAGGTACAAAGGGTTTTGTTGTGTACTGTGATGCATTTTGTGTGGGACTTGGGTGTGTACTTATGCAGCATAAAAAGTTAGTGGCTTATGCATATAGGCAGTTAAAGGTACATGAGTGGAACTACCCTACTCATGATTTAAAATTAGTAGCTGTGGTGTTTGTGCTTAGAATTTGGAGGAATTATCTTTATGGGGTGCATGTTGATATTTTCACTGACCATAAGAGTTTGTAGTATATTTTCTCATAGAAAGAACTAAATCTAAGGCAAAGGCATTGGATGGAGCTTTTAAAAGACTATGACATGAGCCTTCACTATCATCTGGGTAAGTCAAATGTGGTAGTCGATGCCCTTAGCAGATTGTCTATGGGCATTCTTTCTCATGTTGAGGAAGGGAAAAGAGAGATAGTGAAAGATATTCACCGGCTTGCGAATCTAGGAGTGCGACTCTTGGATTCCGAAGATGGGGGAATGGTTGTTCATGAGGTAGCTATATCTTCTCTTTGTGTGAAAGTTAAAAAGAAGCAGGTGAAGATCCTATCTTGATGCAAATTAAGAATGATGTGGGTCAGCAGAAGGTGATGTCAATTTGAGATCAGTGGTGATGGTATTTTGAGATACCAAGGTAGATTATGTGTACCAGATGTGGATGGTTTGCGGAATAGAATCCTTGATGAAGCTCACACTTTGAGGTATGTTGTTCACCCAGGCTCTACTAATATGTACCAGGATCTGAAATCTTTGTATTGGTGGAATAATATAAAGCTTGATATGTCTAACGTTGTTTCTAAGTGTTTGAATTATCAACAAGTTAAAGTAGCACACATGAGGCCAGGTGGTTCTTCCCAAGAGATAGTTTTGCCCTTGTGGAAGTGGGAGATGATTAATATGGACTTCATTACAGGGCTCCCAAAGTCCCGAAACCAGTATGATTCTATTTGGGTAATTGTAGATAGATTGAGCAAGTCAGCCCATTTTCTGCCTGTCAGGACTAACTATTCAGGAGAGCATTATGCCAAGCTATTTATTACAGAAATAGTTCGTTTGTATGGTGCGCTTTTTTCCATCATATCCGATCGAGGTACATAGTTCTTTTCTCAGTTTTGGAGATCTTTCTAGAAAGGATTAGGTACCCAAGTGAACCTAAGCAATGCTTTTCACCCTCAGACTGATGGGCAGGCCGAACGCTCCATTCAGACCCTTGGGGACATGTTGAGGGCTTGTGTGACTAATTTTAAAGGTAGTTGGGTAGATCACTAGCCATTGATAGAGTTTTCATATAATAACAGTTTCTATTCCAGTATTAAGATGGCACCATTTGAAGCACTATATAGGAGAAGATGTAGGTCTCCTATAGGATGGTATAAAGTAGGTAAGATGCAAATGTTTGGGCCCGTTCTTGTTCATTAGGCAATGCAGGATGTGAAAGTCATCAAAGAATGACTTAAGACGGGTCAGAGTCATCAAAAATCTTATGTCGATGTTAGGAGAAGAGATTTAGAGTTTGAGGTCGGTGATTGGGTATTTCTAAAAGTTTATCCTATGAAGAGAGTCATGCAATTTGGGAAGAAAGGTAAATTGAGTCCTTTCTTTATAGGACCATATTAGATTTTGACAAGAATAGGTGGTGTTGCATATAAGTTAGAATTTCTTGCCAGTTTGGATTCTGTCCATCCGGTATTTCATATATCTATGTTGAAGAAATGCATTGGAGACCATTCTTTGGTGTTTCATGTAGAAGAGATCAAGGTGACAGACTCCTTATCATATGAGGAGGAACCTATTACAATCCTAGATCATCAGGACCGGAAGTTGAGGAGTAAGGAAATAGTTTCAATTAAGGTGTTGTGGAGAAATCAGAAAGTTAAAGAAGCCACTTGGGAATCAGAGGATGACATGAGAGCAAGATACCCACACTTTTTTGACCCAATAGATGATGGAGTTGAAGGTACAACCCTTACCTTAATCTTTCTATGCTTTAGTATGCTTGGAATCGTGCTTGTTTGTTTTTTGAATCATTATTCAGGGACGAATGATCCCAAGGGGGGGATATTGTAACACTCCAATGTCTTCTTAGCTAAATTCCATCCATGGAAAGTCTAAGCATTATCTTTTAGAATGATCTAAATTAATTTTCATGTGGAATTTCCTAGATTTCAACCTTTCATTACGTAGATGACTGAATTAGCTTTCCAACGATATTAGATTCATCCAAAACGGACCCTCGATAAAGAAGTTATGAATAATTTAAAGTTTCAGCTGTACACATTGTCATTTTGGTGTCTAGCGCATCGCGGAGAGGGTCAAATTGACAATCTTCAAATTCCAGTGGGGCTCCGCGATGGTGGCTCATCGTGGAGGTACTCAATTTCCCACTCGTCGAATTCGAGTGGACCACCGCGTTTGTGGCACATTGCGGTGGCACCCAAAATAGGGTTTTTAAGTTCAAATTTTTAGTTCTATTTAGGAGTCATTAAGTGTAATTTTGACTTTTCACTAGCCTTTAAAACCGTCCAAATAAAGGAATTAGGGTATGTTTGAGCAACTTAACCCTATTTTCATCAAAATCATCAAGAATCCTCTCTAGAGCTTCAAACAAGAACTTCAAGAAACTCTAGATTCAGCCGTGGGTTTTCAAAATTGATTGAAGATTCAAAATCCCTGGATCATAGGCCTCAATAAACACCCATTGTTTTTCTATTTTAAGGTACGCGGGGTTTTCCTAAAAATCTCATGGGCATAGAAATCATGATTTTAAGAAAGGGGTTTTCAGATTTATGAATACATTCATATTTTAGAAATCTTGACAGTATTGTTTTGGTCTTTTGACCTTCCCCAAATTGCTTTGAAATTATATATACTTATGCATATGTTTTATGATTTATGAATGAATTGAGAGCATGACGCACATAAATCCCTCTCTTGGTATGATTTTCCCAATTTTCTTGTAATATGGATTGTTTTGAATGTATCTTGAAAAGCATGATATGAGATATCTTGATCAATGCTACAAATTGATTTATGGTTTTGAATTCGAAAGAGAGGGTTGTACATATTGATAAATGTTGAAAATATTCATATAATGAAAGAGTGCATGGTTTTGCCAAAAGCACATGACCACCATATGTTTGAACAATCCCAGCATAGTTTTGACTTGTGTTCTCGGAACATGAAATATTTTATATTGTTTGCATGTTTGGGTGGTCTGAACTGTGTTTTAATGAAAGAATTATACATAATTCATTATGGCTCAGAAATAGGACTTGCAAGTCTTGGGTGACACCAATTCAGATTACGCCATGATAATTCAGAATAGATTTAATACATGTTTGAAATTAGACTTTTCAGATGTTGAAACTAGAAACATGCATGATTTAGAACAGGATAAAATTGGGCATAAAGAGAGTTTATGTGGTTTCCCAAAGAAGGCGTGAGTATCAAATCACTCATCGCCCAAAACCATGATTTGCCGATCCGGGTTTATTTATTACGCTGCCTTAGAGCCCTGTGGCGTATCAGATTCAGGAACTCCAACCCTTACGGCACACTTGGTTTGGGGGCTTCCCCACTGAGTCAATAGTGGATCCCATACCACCCGTGGAATATTAGAATTGAAGGAGAGTGTCATCTAACTCAGAAGTAATATACAGATCAGAACTTGCATTGATAGGCAGGTTACATGTTTTTCAGAGATGTGCCTATGTGTTTCGAAAGCCACTTGATGTATAATGTTTTGACAAAGTTGTTTCCCAAACTATTTTATTTACATATAAGCTTTATTTTGGATTGCTTTGTGTACCAGTACATCTATATTGACCCCCTCCTCTCTTCAGGTTCTTAGGCAGCGTCTAGGGGTCTAGAAAGGCAGAAGATTCGTCAGACAAAGTTACAGTGATAAATTGTGATCCGTCTCTATTCCAGAAGGCCCTTCTTTCAGCTTATGTCCCTTATTATCATTTTGGTCTACTGGGGATCTTTTTGCAGTTTTAAGACAGTTGTTAGATTTTTCTGTAGTAAAGATTTCGTAGACTGAGTCAGACGTTATTAGATGCAGTTAATTTTCAATTGTCATACTTATGATGAATTCAGAATTGACCATGTTTCTGTAGTAGATTATGTTTCCACATCTTCTTTATTTATATGAATGTGTGCATGCTTACAAGATAGAGAGGGACGTTCCGGGCCCTCAGGGTTCGGGATGTCCATCACGGCCAGGCCCTAGTTCGGGTCATGACATATTCAGTTATACTCATGTTATTCAATGTACTGACACATACCTTTCTTTGTGCTATGATGTCTTATATCATAGGTTTAAACGTACGGGCTCCCGATCATACTTAGAAGCCCAATCCATCAGCAACAGACTAGTGGTGAGTCCTCATTATTTGAGGACAAATTTATTATTACCATATTTCAGTACTTAGTTTATTTCATTAATCGAAGTTAGTTGGGTACTTGTCCCATCAACTTCTTATTCAGACAATAGAAGCTTTTTCAGACTAAAGTATCTATAGATAGATGTTCAGTTTTTGTATGGATGTACCGTACTTATAGTTTTGAATGTTATGGAAAGTTTTTGCCTAATTTTCACATAATTATAATATTACTATTTAGTTATTATAGAAGGTACCAGTCATGGGTTAGCTTATGGTTCTTCGGGATTATGAGCACCGTGTAGCATCCGAGATACAGACTCGGGGCGTTACAAACTTGGTATCAGAGCCTAAGGTTCAACAGAGTCCTAGGAATTCTGAAAGCCATATCTAGTAGAGTTTTGTGCATGGGAGTGTAGCACACCACACTTATGGACAGGAGGCTATTAGATGTTTTAGGAAAAGTTTCCCTTCTTTCAGTAATCATGTCATGCGGGTGAGCACAAGCTCCATTTAAACTCTTTGTCTAATCCAAGTTTCTCTTTTGTTTATAGAATATGCCTCCAAATAGGACTAAATAAAGTGAAATGGGAGACCAGCCAGTACCTCAGCCCATCCAACTAGATTCCCTAGACGAACATGTCTCTCACGCTAAATTCAGAGTAGCTTTCACTACCCTAGCTCATTCTGTGGTAGCGCAGAATGAATGCCCAGCTGTCGTTCTGGCCAACCTAATGGCCAATATTGCTACAGCCAGGATTCGGGACTTCACTCAAATGAACCTCTATCTTTTACTAGGTTAAACTCAGATGAGGAGCCACTGGAATTTCTTGATCAGGTGTAGAAGGTTACAGAAATTATGGGGGTGATAGCTAGTCAGAGTGCCTAGTTATATGCATATCAGTTGCAGGATGTGGCTCACTCATGGTTCAAATAGTGGAAAGCAAAGAGGGTCACAGATGCAGGGCCTATAGAATGGGGGAAATTTGCTATTGCTTTTCTGGATAGGTTCTTCCTACTAGAGTTGAGGGAATTGAAGGTTTTGGAATATATATATATTTGAAGCAGGGCAACATGACGGTACAAGATTATTCTCTTAAGTTTACTTAATTAGCCAGAAATGCTACTCATATGGTAGCAGATAGAAGATCTAAGATGAGTAATTTTATGTTTGACATATCTAATAGTGTGTTCAAGGAGTGTAGGACTGCAATGTTGATTAAGGAGATGGACATATCCAGGCTCATTGTCCATGCTCAGCAGATAGATAAGGCTAAGAATAAAGAGAAGGAAGGGGAGAACAAGAGAGCTAGGACAGATAGCTTCAACTTCACCCAGCCTAAGTCAGAGGGTGGTAATCATTCTCAATTCTGCCTAAAATCCTCAGTCCCAGCTCCAAACTAAGCCAGTGCTCCCATGCTAAAATTCAGAGATAAAAATAAAGATAGGGCATCAGGCCTTAAACCCCAGGGTAGTGTTACCAGTGCTTGAACAAATCCACTCTGCCAGAAGTATGGCAAAAACCATCAGGTTGTCTTTAAAGCTGGCAGTGACATATGTTTTGGATATGACAAGAAAGGCCACAGAGTTAGACAATGTCCTCAGGTGGATTCGCAGAATCATTATAATTGTCCCTCAGCTCAGTCTGGTCACCTGAATCAGCAGGGTGCCACTTCCAGTGCCACCAGTGGGCGATGCCCAAACATACTCTATGCACTTCATTCCTGACAGGATCAGGAAAATTCTCCTGATGTGGTCACTGTTATGTTACAAGTTTATTGTTTGCATGTTTATGCTTTGCTAGATACAAGAGCTTTTTTGTCTTTTGTAACTCCTTATATAGTTGTTAACTTTGGAGTCAGTCCCAAAATTCTAGCAGAGCCTTTCTCAATCTCTACCTCAGTGGGTAAATCTATCATAGCCTGGCGGGTATACAGGAACTGTCTGGTTATAGTATCTCAGAAAGTCACTTCAGTAGACTTAGTCGAATTAGAGATGACCAATTTTGATGTCATTCTCGACATGGATTTCTTTATTTCTACAATGCATCAGTCAACTACAAAAATAGAATTATCCATTTTTAGTTCCCGAATGAGCCCGTCCTAGAGTAGAGGGGTAGTACTTCAGCACTTAGGGGTCAGCTTGTTTCCTACCTTAGGGAAAGGAAAATGATATCTAAGGAATATGTCTACCATCTCATTCGAGTACAGGACTCTAGATCAGAAACCCCTACTCTTGAGTCAGTATTAGTTGTATGTGAATTCCCAGATGTATTTCCTGAAGATCTTCTCAGAGTTACTCCTAAAAGGGAAATCGACTTTGGAATAGACCTTCTTCTAGATACTTAGTCTATATCTATTCTTTTATATAGAATGGCTCCAGTAGAACTCAAAGAATTAAAAGAACAGTTAAAAAATCTCCTAGATAAAGGATTCATCAGACCTAGCGTATCCCCATGGGGTGCACCAGTTTTATTCGTGCGTAAAAAAGACGGTTCTCTCAGAATGTGTATAGACTACCATCGGCTAAATAAAGTCACAGTCAAGAACAAGTATCCACTTCCTAGAATCGATGAATTGTTTAACCGACTTCAGGGGGGCAGTTACTTTTCTAAGATAGACCTAAGATCAGGCTATCATCAGCTCAAAGTCAGAGAATATGACATTCCAAAAATAGCTTTCAAAACTCAATATGGTCACTTCAAATTCTTAGTTATGTCATTTGGTCTTACTAATACCCCAGCAGCTTTCATGGAATTAATGAACTATGCGTTCAAGCAGTACTTGGACATGCTCGTTATAGTCTTCATAGATGACATCCTTGTCTACTCCCGCAGTGAGCATGATCATGCAGAATATCTCAAAATAGTATTATAGACTCTCAGAAACCATCAGCTATTCGCTAAATTCAATAAGTGCAAATTTTAGCTAAGGTCAGTAGCCTTCCTCAGCCATATCATTTCTAGTAATGGCATTAGAGTTGATCCCCAAAAGACCAAAGCAGTGAGAAACTAGCCTAGACCCATCTATCCATCAGATATATAGAGTTTCTTGGGTTTGGCTGGCTATTACCGATGGTTTGTGAAGGGATTTGTATATTGTATCCCCTGTGTATAGATTGACTCAGAAGAAGGTCCAATTTTAGTGTTCAGATTCTTGTGAGAAGATTTTTCAAGAGTTGAAGACTCGACTCACTATAGCCCTAATTTTGACTCTACCAGATGGTTCAAATGGATTTGTGGCATATTGTGATGCTTCCAGGGTTGGTTTAGGGTGTGTTTTGACACATAGAGGTAAGGTCATAGCCCACTCCTCTAGAAAGCCTAAGACCCATAAAAAAAACTATCCAACTCATGATCTTGAGTTAGCAGCAATAGTATTTTCCATAAAGATTTAGAGGCACTACTTGTATGGTGTGCATGTCATGTGTTCACTGGCCATAAGATCCTATAGTATGTTTTCTCTCAGAAAGACCTAACCATCATCAAAGAAGGTGGTTGGAGTTGTTGAAGGACTACGACATAAGCATCCTGTATCATCTGGGTAAAGCCAATGTAATGGTTGATGCTCTAAGTAGGAAGTCTATGGGTAGCGTTGCTCATGTGGAGGATGGTAAGAAGAAGTTAGCTCAAGAAGTTCACCAGCTTTCCCGACTGGGTGTCCGCTTAGTCGATTTAGCAGAAGGTAATATATGGGTCCAGAGTAGTTCAGAATCATCTCTAGTTTCTGAGGTGAAGAAAAGGCAGGATAGGGATCCCAACCTAGTTAAGTTGAAAGAATAAGTAAGAGATCACAAGATAGAGGTTTTCTCCCAGGGGAGAGATGGTGTATTGCGTTATTAGGGTCGGCTATGTGTGCCAGGTTAAATGACCTGAGACAGTGGATTCTTACAGAAGTGCATGATGCACGTTACTCTATTCATTCAGGGGCCACTACGATGTACCATGATTTATGGGAGATCTACTGTAGAGTGGGATGAAGAGACATATTACGAAGTTTATAGCCAAGTACTTATCATGTCAGCAGGTTAAGATTGAGCACCAAAAACCTAGTGGGTCTATGCAGGAGTTCAGTATTCCTCCTTGGATGTGGGAAGAAGTGAACATAGATTTTGTGATGGGTTTTCCTCGTACTCGTCGTCAGCATGATTCAGTTTGGGTCATTATAGATAGAATGACCAAATCATCTTATTTTCTACAAGTCCATACCTCTTATTCAGCCAAGGACTATGCCAACTTTATGTTAGAGAGTTGGTCAGATTACATGGAGTTTCGTTGTCTATTATCTTAGATAGAGGTACGCAATTCACCTCTCATTTTTAGAAAGACTTCTAAAAGGGTCTTGGTATCCAAGTCCACCTTAGTACAGCTTTCCACCCTCAAATATATGGTCAAGCAGAAAGGACCATTCAAACTTTAGAGGATATCCTACGAGCGTGTGCGATAGACTTTAAAGGTAGTTGGGATGACCACTTACCTTTGATTGAGTTCTTATATAACAACAGCTATCATTCCAGTATTCAGATGGCTCCATTTGAGGTGCTCTATGGAAGGAGATGTAGGTCTCCTATTGGTTGGTTTAAAGTGGGAGAGGCTGCAGTGGTAGGGCCTGACTTGGTGTTTGACACCTTAGAGAAGGTTCAACTAATTAGGGAAAGGCTTAAGACAGCTCAGAGCTGACAAAAATCATATGCAGATGTATAGAGAAAGGATCTCGAGTTTGAGATTGGTGATTATGTGTATTAAAAGATCTCTCCTATGAAAAGAGTGAAGAAGTTTGGCAAGAAGGGGAAATTTAGTCCTCGATATGTCGGTCCTTACCAAATTCTCAGTCATTTTGGAAAGGTAGCTTAAAGCTTGAGTTGCCTTCAGATTTAGCTTCTGTCCATCCAGTGTTCCATGTCTCCTTACTAAAGAAATGCATAGGTGACCCTGCAGTTATAGTCCTTATAGGGAGCCTAAGGGGGAGATAGTGTAAGACCCCACGAAATCTTAAGCTTAACTCAATCCTTTAAAGCTTGTTACGAGGTCCAAATCTTAGAAAATTTAGCTAAGTATTCAGACATAGTGTTATTTTAGCCTTCAAAGGTTGGCGACTCTATTTCACGACCCTCATGACCTTAAAGTAATGATTTTAGGTTAAATTATGATCAGGAATACCAGTGGGTGTTTCCGGACAAATTTTGGATTTTTTGAACTTCATTTGGATCACATTTGAAAGCTCAAACCAGTGGATCGATGTGATCTAGACGTGTTGCATCGCCCATCGCATCGATGAATATTTTTATTCAGATCCCAGTGCAAATTCCAGTGAATTGACGTAGACTCGATGCGGCGCATTGGCCATCGCGTCGATGCAAATGATGTGGAGCGTCGGTCTGTGCGTCGCTAGGATAGTTTTCAGTCATTAAAAAGCCATATACTTAGGGGTAATTGGGTTTTTTTCCCACGTCTATCAGCCCCAAAATACAAAATTAAACCCTTCTAAGAGCAAAAGCTATTTATTCTTCACAAGTTGCTCTCAAAAATAAACCCTAGGAGATTTCAAATTTAATTCAAGGCTTAGGAACTTACCATCAATCTTTCAGAATTTAATTGTTAAGGTATGTCAAGTGTTCATTCAAGGGTCCCATCCACCCTTAGAGTTTAAGAATCTATTTTAAAACCTCAAGTGTATTGATAACATGAATTTCATGTTGGGTTTGATTATATTCATGATTATAATGATTAATTAGGTTTTTAATCCATGTTTTGTTATAAGTTTCATGTGGAGTTATTTGCTATATGTATAGAATCATATAAATCCATGCTAAACTCTTGAAATTGTAAATGGGGATTTGAATTATGGTTCCTATATGTGGTTAGTGTCATGTATATGGATTATGCCCTCCAAGTGTTTGATAAATTGCTCATGTAAACAAAGAAAAAAGCGAAAACAATCATATCATGTTGGCTTATGTGCAAGTTATATCATGAAAGTGTTTGATGAAATGTCTCTATGAATGAGTTATGATCAAGTGCATATGGTTATGCCTTTCAAGTTTATGCTATGATTTATTTTTCATGCTATCAAGTCCTGGGGGTATCCAATAATCAAAAACGTAGATATTTACCTAGAGCTGTGGTAGTTACAGAAAAGTCTTAGTAGTGTCACAAATAGTAGCCTTAGTAATCAATCATAGTTACAGTTCAGTAATCTGTTCAAACTTCAGTAAATCCAGCTAATCAACAGAACTTTATAGTATTCCATCAATTAACAGAATTCAGTAGTACTCTGTCAGTTAACGAAACTTAGTGAACTTAATTTGGTTTAGTTAGCCAGTACAATCAATAACAGTTCAGTCCAACCTAGTACAGTTTAGAAATCAATCCACTATCTATTCAGTTAGGATAATAATTCAGCACTGAGCGAACCTATGGATAGGGGCATTCCTGCCAGCAGAGGGTTTGACCCTTAGTAGCAATCCCTGTGTAACACAACTACTTATCCAGTGTAGGTTGACATATCTTCCTACCAGACTAGGGTTGATATATCTCATACGAGTTTTTCTGCCTGCGAGGGTTGACGAAAGAGCTTCCTATCAGAGAGGGTTAACTCACAGCTTGTATTTACCCGTGGTACGGTACTGACACCCTTCCAATTAGGGTTACAGGTTGGACCTCAATCTATCCAGAAAGGGGCATGTCGGTTAGATAATTACCTCTCACAGTCTTAGTTTTAGTTTCAGTCTCAGTATATACTTAGTTTAGTTCTACAGAATCATGACTGTCAGATACAGTCACTTTGTTTATTACGGAACTTATCATAGTTCGAAAGAATCAGGACTATCATCTATAGTCATTCAACTATCAGTTATACAGTATCAGTAAACTCAGATATCAGTAAATCAGTAATTTAGAACTCAGTATCCAGTGTTATCATAACTTTAGTTATAGTTTACGTATTTTATACATGTACTCTCATTCAGTTATACTCATGTTATTGAGTCAGTATTGTTCATGCATATGAACCCATGTGTCTCAGCCTACCTCACTTAGCATATCAGTACATTCAAAGTACTAACGCATACCTTTCTTTGTGATATGATGTCTTACATTATAGGTTCAGACGTACGGGCTCCCGATTATACTTAGCAGCCTAATCCATCAGCATAAGGCTAGTGGTGAGTCCTCATTATTCGAGGACAGATTTATTATTACCGTATTTCAATACTCAATTTATTTCAGTAGTAGGAGTTAGTTGGGGACTTGTCCCATCAACTCTTTATTTAGACAGTAGATTTTTTTCAAACTAGAGTATTTATTGGCAGATGTTCAGTTTTGGTATGGATGTACCATACTCAATATTTACTTACAATAACCTTATGGCAAGATTTCGCCTAATTTTCGCATAATTAAAGTATTACTATTTAGTTGTTACAGCAGGTACCCATCATAGGTTAGCTTGTGGTCCTTCGAGATTATGAGAACTGTGTAGCATCCGGGGTATAGACTTGGGGCATTATAGATGATTTGAAATAAAAACAAAACATAATTTGGATTTGGTATTTAAGCTTTCAAAAGTGGAGGCAAACACATAAATTCATAAACATAATTCAGGCCTCAATTTTGAATCGTGTTGTTACATTAATACTAATACAATCATCTACCAGGACTCTTGGAGAACTAGGGATGGGGTATAAGTCCAATTGTTCAAAGCATCTCAAGGCTCAGCATCCCATATATTCAGGGTTTCGATGCAATCCTCCAGAAACACATTGCACTTAGCTTCTTCTTGAGCAATGAACAATTTTTTGACTCCTTCCACGAGGTCTTCTTCAACATCTTCTTCTAATACTTTGGCAATAAATGCTTTGGAAAATAACTGATTCAGAAATGGGACAGGATTTTGCAAGAGAATGTCACCTTTCCTTTTGAGATTAGTAAATAAGACTTCTTCCAAGACCAAAAGTCCTCTTCTATCCGGATAATTGGACTGGCTCTAGTATTCCATCCAAGTTCACACCAATACTACGACTAGGCACAAAACCATTCTTCAACATTTTCAAGGACACCATCATAAGTACCTGAGCAACTTTAAGCTTTCTACCTGAGCAGTACACATGATCTCTTTAAAATGAGAAATAGATCCATCCAAGTGTTCTACTTGTTCAATAATAGGGATTGAGTTCTCCTAGTAGATAGAACTATTTTTCTCTCCATAAATCATAATCTCATGATAATCCTAAACAAATCAATGTATGGTATAGGGTAGAAGGGATTGTGCCAGCACTATGAATCCAAATCATAAACTCATGATAATCCTAAGCAAATCAATGTCTGGTATAGGGTAGAAGGGATTGTGCCAGCACTATGAATCCATGGTCTTTCGAGTAACAAATTATAACTAGTAGAAATGTCCAACACTTAGAACTCTACTGTAAAATCCACAGTTCCAATTTTGTAGAACTAAATCAATTTCTCTAATAAATCCTCTTAAAGTCTCATCAAAGCATTTAACCCTCACATTACTTTTAAGAACCTTCTTAATTTTAATTCCTTCAGCTCGAAGGGTAGTAAAAAGATAAATATTAACAGTTGAGCTATTGTCAATGAGAACTTTAGAAACAAACTTTTCCCTATACCTGACAATGATGTTCCATGATCTATTATGCCCTAGTCCCTCAGGCGGCAACTCATCTTCATGAAAAGAGACTGTAGTAGCTTCCAGAACTTGTCCCACTAGATCTAAAAAATTCTCACTATATATCTCTATTGGCACATAATCTTCATTCAGTACCCTCACTAGAGTGCTCTTATGAGTTGAAAAATTCATCAATAATGAAAAGAATAAGATTTGGGCAGGAGTTTTCTTTAGTTGTTCCATAACAGAATACTCCTTAGACGGCATTTTTCTCCATAAATCCTCTGCCTCAGCCTCTGTCACAACCTTTTTTTTGACTATTCTCACTATTAGATGCTCCTTGCACAACTTCTTCAGGGGCATCACAATGTCCAAAACTTGTTATTCCCACGGCAGCAACTTTTACAACTAATTTTCCTTGTCTATTGTCCCTTGCATAAGATGAGTAATTCTAAGGAACTGCCTTAGTATTTAAAGGTGTTTGAGAAAATAAGGTTGTGATTGTAGGTCTAGGAACAGTGACTTCTACTTCAATTGGCACTCACATCTGGACTGTAATTATAGGTGTGACAACAGCTTATGTTTCTATTTTTTTCTTTATCACCGACTGATATATTAATTCCTTCCAAATAACATTTATCATCTATGGTGATCATGTTCACATGGGCACCCCCATGATTAGGTAAGGGATTTTTGTTCACATTTGGGGGGAGCTCCTTTGACTTGAATAACTTCTTCTTTGATTAGTGCCTCAATCTTATCCTTGAGAGTAAGACAATTCTCAGTGTCATGCCCAGCAACTCCAGAGTGGTAAGCACAACGCTTTATCCCATCATACCATCAAGGAAGGGGGTTGGGAATTCTACCTTGGACTGGCTGGAGTACTCCTGCAGTTCTCAATCTTTGATATAGTTGGGATAACAGTTCTGTTAGGTTTTGGTTAGCCTTTTTCATAGTTCGAGCGAGGTTTGGGTGAATTTGGATAATGATTTTATGGTTGGCAGTGGCTTTGAGGAGGATAGGTAAGTTGATATTATGGAGGATTTTGATAATCTAGTGCTCGAGGTAGACAATATGTTGGCTGGGTGGCCTAAATTAGATATGGGGCAGGCAAAGGTTGGTAATATGGCTTAGGAGTTAGGGCATATTGGTTATAGTTGGACGGCTTGGGTGGTGGATTTTGGTATGTTAACATTTGGTTTGGTATTTTTTCCTAAATGGTCATGACAGCCGAAACTCCATCCTTTTTTTATTTGCTCCCCCAGTTGGATCAGACTGCATTGCTTTACTTATTGCTTATAAAGCTGCCAGATTAGTGATTCTCCCAGTTTTAATACCTTCTTCAACAAATTCTTCTATCCTAACAGCCTCGGAGAACTTTTGTACAACCACAATTATCATCTTATCATAATACGTCGCATCTTTTTTAGACTGCACAAAAAGAGAGGTTATCTCGGTTTCCGCCATTGGAGGTTAAAATTTTCCAGCATCTGCTCTCCACCGTATGGCATATTCTTTGAAGAAATTCGTAGATTTCTTCTCCATATTATCAAGTAAAACCTATGTAGGATGACTTTCATTGTTAAACCTGAACTTATCTATAAATTTTTGTGCCAAGACATTCCAACTATGTTGTTTTTTTTAGGTTTTGGCTCATGTACCAATCTAACGCTTCTCCTATCAAACTCCTTATAAACATTCATTCTAATGGACTCATTCTTACCTACTCCAACCATTTTTTCATAGTACGACCTTAAATGAGCTCTAGGATTCCCTTTTTTATCAAACATATCAAATTTTGGCACGTTATACCCAACTGGTAGCTCGACATCTGGATGAAAACATAAATCTACATACTCAAGACCTTTTGCGTACTTTGTATTATTGGATGCTTCTAAACGCTTCCTTTAAGCTACAAATCTCTTTTGCTACATTCCCATCCATTTTTGACCTTACTTTCTTTTCTATCTCCTTATAAGGATCAACTTCTTATGCGATCGGCATTGAAATAGCAAAAGGTTGAGCTCCCGCTACATGTACTTGTAGCACATATTGCGTATTAGGAATCGTACTATATGACACCAATATATATGGGGCCTCTTGATGGTTTTTAATGACTGGGGAAGTTTGGGCAAGTGGATATTTTGGGTACGTGGAGCTTGGGTAAACGGAGTTTGGTTAAGAGAAACTTGAGGAACATATAGAGTAGTGAAGGGTGATAGGTTTATTTGTTGCGAGTTGACTTGTTGTGGGTTGTTTTCTTGTGGGTTAACGAGAGGTTTGGTAGAAATTGGGTTGCTTTGGTGGAGTGTTAGATTTGATGGGAAGCGTTGGGAGGCAGGAGAGTAAATAGGTGGAAAAGAAGATGGAATAGTGGTATTCGTTCCATGTTCAGGAAGTAGAGTATTTATGTTAATGGAAAATTTGGAGAGGTTTCGAAGTCGATCAATTTATTGCATGTCAGCCATTTGTTACATCATATGAGCTATATGTTCACATGAAGTTTTACATCCCTCTCCCTCGAAGTCTCAGGTTCATCTCTTGGGATGGTGACAAATCCTAAGCCATCAGGTGTACTTGAATCAATTATGTTGGCATTTTCTCATGCTTTTGATCTCGTAAAGTATGGGTAATCAGCCAGTTTGTAGTCAACACAAATCAACCTTTGGGAGAATAAAGAAGTGGTCAACACAAATCAACCTTTGGCTGATCAACCATTGCTCAAATCTCCTCATATCTGAACAAAGTAGAATGACTTGATGACGTCCAAATTGCTGAAGCACTCGTAAAGAAGCATATGGTTAAAGACCTTTCAAGCCAGTAAGCTTAATATAGTATGTCGCACAATCCCTAATGACGGGAGCATGAGGTGACAACCATGGGTACATCCATTATATTTGATTTCCTGTGAGCACCCTCATGTATGCATACCAATCATTTGTACACATATAAGCTACAAATTCCCCCATCCTTTGTAGATGATAGTCAATCTTGTTGGGTCTTCTAAAGAGTATGTCAACCATGGCGTTATGTCTATAGAAATGTTCTATAGCCCAAATTTGAAGAAGGTGATTGCAACCATCAAAGAACCTTCTTCCTCTGGCATATTTGGATAGTTCTCTCATCATTTCTATTACAATTATCGGAACTAGTGTAACTTCAGTATTTTCAACCCCATGAAAAAAAGCTCAAACTATGGAGCTAAGTCAAGTGTCAATCCTTCTATGCTCCAAAGGAAAGACCAGAGTTCCTAGTAAGGCAATGAAAAAAGCGATTGGGCATTTCTTTCTCCAACTCTCAGCAGAACAAGAGAATTCCCTGCTAAAGATTTCGTGACCATCCTTGCGACCAAATATATCATATAAGTAGTCAAGATAAATCCAATCACTATCCAAACATGCAAGCTTGAGGTTGTTTCTGAGCCCAAGAAGATGCAAGAATTTCTTTCCTGATTGTTTGCGAGGTAAGATCATACCCCGTCCTTGATACTTCAAATCGGCAAATCCACTAATTTCTTCAATTGTGGGGGTCAATTCAAAATCCTTGAACTTGAACACGGCTCTAGTGGAATCCCAAAACTTAAGCTATGCCTTGCTATATGCCTGTCATAAGGGATGCAAATCAATAATGTCAAGAAACCCAACGTTCTCCTAATCTCGCCCATGATCCAGCTTGATGTTCTCCAATTATCTCCTTAGCTTAAGCGGCATACACACAACCATTTGGGTGTTGGCACAATTAGGTAAGTTATCCATTCTAGCAACCTATAAGTAGACAACATAAGCAAATGCTTTCCCAAACTCAATTTGGCCAAATTTTAACTTGGATCAATTTATCATTATCTCTGCACATAATATTATGATCATCATCAGGTCGTGAACCCTTTTGACATAAAGGCATTTCCTAAATTTGTGGAATAACACCATGGGCCAAGCCACCTATGGCTTATGCATGCATGGCCTAAATCAAGGGTGGCAACGCTCTATCTTAAGTTTTTCTAAGATTTGGGTAGACACGGACATGGATTTTCTATATGAGAAGGAACGTGGTTCCATGACATTAAAACTCCCGCTCGCCCCACATATACGCCGACTCTCTAAAATAGGTGATTTGACAGAATTTTAGGAAAGTACAATGTACAATACGCGTGTACAATGTGTGTGAGTGTCAGTTTTTCATAGTAGAGAAAATATGAACGGAATACCAATTTATATAAAGTGGTAAACAAGTAAGCAATTTATACAAAAAAAATAACAAATAAATAATTTATGTCATACAAATATGATAAAATAAGACAATTAAGGTGAAACAAATAATAAAATATAAAAGACTTAATTATTAACCTAAGTTTGTCATGGTTAAGAACCTAATACTCCCCAGTGAAGTCGCTAAGCTATTATACCCTATTTTAACATGGGTCAAATCGAGGTAAAACATATTGAAAAACTTCTAATTAAATTAAAGAAGTCGCCACATAATTAGTTCTACGGCGAATTAGGACACCTATTATAAACTATGTGATTAAAATAATTAAAGACTTTATTTTAAGGTTTACGCAACTTAAGATTCTAGGTAAGGATTCTAATTATCTTTAAGGGAAGGGATTAGGCACCCTAAAGGATCTGTTAACTACGGTTAACCGGCCAAACTTAGATAGATAAGGAAATCAAATATTAAATTAAGATATATCTAAGGCGTGAAAAATATTTGTCTTTCATCAGATAATATATGCTAATTCTTTATAAGAATAAGATTAAACCTTGTCATAAAACCTATTTTTTTAAAATTACCTAAGATAATATTTTGTAAGACCTCCTAAAAATGATGCTAAGCTTATCTCGTCAAATAGAAAGTTTATTTTCAAATCATTTCTTTTAAAAAGCTTTCAATTAATACTTAAAAAGTTAATTATGTTAAGAACTCCACATTATCCTCTATTCTAAAAAAAATGACTCTTTTGCCCTTTATTTATTATTAAATTTTTTTTAAAAAAGTTAATTATCCTACTAAATGATCAGATAAAATATATGATCGTTTAAATATACGATGCCTTGAGAAATTATTATTTTACTATGATACGACTAAAAAAAAAAGAAAAAATTCTTACCATCATAAATCCTAAAAGGGGGCTTGAGAAGTGTCATCTTTTATTTGAAATTAATTGAAAACAAAAAAATAAAATTTGATTTACCATATCTAAAATTAGTGAAGCCAATTTTTTGAGTTTAACGCAAAATTTATATTTTATTTATCTAGTGTTACCAATTATTGAAGAACTAACTTGATTCTAAGGATAGGCTACTATTTCGTATTAAAAAGTATTAAGGGATTCTAAGGAACACGAACGCTTATCCTAAAAGGCATGTCTTTTACCTACCAAATTTTAACCTTTTAACACCTAAGCCTAGCGATAATACTAATTTAATATCTAAGAGGCAAAAAGAAAACGAATAAATTTGCTACCCATTCTAAAGAATTAAACAATTTCAAATACACGAAAGCAAACATGATTCAAATGATAATGTGTGATATTTAGTAAGAGATAACAACATATGCATACAAAGGGAAATAAAAATTTAGAGAAGGGAAAAGAGACACTAGACTGCTAGAAAAAATACGTAATGCATCTATTGTTGCTTCTATGATTTGGACAAAGATGGAGTCAAACCGCGAGACTCCAAACGCGCTCCAGAATGTACATGTTAAATAGAAAATAAAAGGATTAGTAGATGAATTATCACTAAATAGAAATTGATACATGGAACTAGCAACTGAAATGAGTTCCATCAAGGCAAGAGCTCACATCGACATTATGAATCTTAGAATATTAAACTTATTTCAGTAATTAATAACTAATATAACGAAACTTATGTTGTGGGAAGTCTCTCTTTCATGAGAGAGGGAACAAGACACAATGTTACATTATACTAATTAACCAAGTCCTCCTTCTGAGCACTAAATACAACATGCTTTCTAAACCATGACAAGTATATACCATGACAAGTATGTAACGTGTATGCAGGACACTATTTCAAAAATAATGAGTTGAACAAGTTTTATGTTGGCTTTGAACAGAAAAAATGAGAAAAACCAAAGTTGTAAACCAAATCAAACTTAGACAAAAAAAAAATTCAATCAAACCATAATACTACAAATAGTTAAATGGATTTTCTAAACTATAAGGAATCCAGTAAGAAAACAGGGATCATGATGTTTAAACATGCATATTGATCCATCTTATTAAAATGTCATTGGTCCTAAGCACATCTGTGATCTTATATAGTTTCCTTGTTCACTATTGAACACACGAGTTTCATGATTTATCACCTCTCATAAACTCTTTGTCACGATAGACAATAACAAATACTATGATATACACATCATAATTATGGGTAGAAAACCACTTTAAAATATCAAATTTTTTTGACAGATTAAACCAACAAAATATGCTAGCTAAGAATCATGAAATAACATAGATGTTGGGAAGAGATAAAAGCTAAGTACTCCTTGGTTTAAGCACATAATATATTTTACTGACAATCAGATTTAATTATTGTTGAAAAATCAAAATGTTCAAACATTCATGAGAATATAAACCTTTATACAATTCTTCGGAGTCCCAATTAACTATTCATTAACTCGGCTTGCAAGAAGAAACAACCAGCAGACTCCCAAATAAATAAACGTGCAAATACACATATTCACAAACAAATGCACTCGCACATGAAATGATACTTTTAGAATCAACATTGCATCAACCACCTAAAGTACAATAATAATGTAGGCTTAGTCAAAGTTTAAATAGTCTCTCATATTCATGAGAACTTTAAGAAATGAAAGAAAAAGGAATCAAAAAGGTGTGAATTCACATGTTTAGACGCAAAGCAATCATATATTGAAACAAGGGAAAGTCAAGGAAAAATTATGTTCTTGAACTCAACTTGACAAAAAATAGATAGCAACATTGGTATAGTTTAAAGCCAAAATAAATTATATGTTCGTAGAACAAGAGCAGACGGGATGAAAAGAGAAAAAGGTAAAATAAACGGATGGGTTTTACGTAATGAATTGATATACTCTTTATTTTAGACCAGACACAACCTTTTCAAACCATATTATTTACTCTAATCTATATATCATTGCACATTTAAAGGCAAAAACAAACTCCCCGCAGTGACCAAGTTGAGTGAGTAAAAAAAACAAATTATTATTTCATATTTTCTCAACTTCAAAACTGAGAGTTAACAACCTGATTAACTACACAATACATAACTGCCTCAAATGTACATTCATAGTAAACCAACTTGAGTGTATTGGAAAGCCAAAACAGATTGTATTCATGTATCTAAAATAAAAATAAATAATGACTTGGTTAATGACATTACTTTGTGATATAAAGAGCAAAATTTAGCAAAAGGATTTAAACACCAACACACTTATTCCCCAATAAGTTACTAGGACGAAGATAAACGTGCCGACAAAATAGGAACGCAAAAAAATGATATGAAAACTAGTAATCTAAACAGATTAGATTGAATCTTCACATAATGAGGTTCAAATGACAAAAAATATAAGAGGAGATAGGGAGGCCTAACCTTGTGTGGAGCAACGAACTAGGTCTTCTCCGTATGCAATTTGAACTTCAAACTCGAAATTCAAAAGCCAACGATCAAGACAATGAGAGTGAGGAAAGTATAATCAAAAACTATAAGAATAAAGCCAACTTAGTGAGTGAAAGAGTATAGTAGGCTTAAGAAATTTTTCAGCCTCTCCTCCTTGAACCCCTCCCTAAAAGGCCCCTTTTATAAGCAAATTTGGGCTGTAACGGCTCTTTGATAAGCTTTGAAAATTTCAAACTTTTTATTCCTGAGAAGGAAAAATTTAAAATAAAAATAGATAAAGAATGACAAATGTGTCACCTCTTCTCAGCCTATTTGAGAGACGAGTGATGATTTGAAGGTGGAAAGGCTTTGGACCCGTCGGTTTAAGCCTGATAGCAATTGAATCAAAGGTAAAACACCTTGAAATTAATGGGTCTTCAAATTTTCTCATCTTTTAATGAAATTATAGATTATTTTTCTTCAACAAAGGGTGATAGAAGAGAAGGTGATGTTGATTGAGGCAAACACAGAGAGAGCAGATGAAAAAATAGATCAAATCAATGGATTTTGTTATTTTTCTGATGGTTTGAGGGTTGAACAATTGCAGACATGGAAGAGCGTGACCTAGTTAGTCTAATTGAGCTCTCTGATATCAGTTCAACGTTGGAGAGAAAGAGAAAAGAAGTCCTGGGCTAGTTGGGCTAATAGGATATTTGGGCCGGGTTTGGGGATATTTTGGGCTGGGTTTGTTTTAATCTTTGGTAAAAAGAGAGTTTTGGGCTCCATATTCAGATGAGAAACAATATAATTCGGCCCAAAATATGTAAGGGTAGACTAACAATAAGAATAGATTTTCATTCGTATTAAATAACTTTCATAATGTACGTAATATATACACATAAATTTAAACAAGCGTACTATATTTAAAATATTATATGTATAAAATAAAATTCATTAGAGTTTAAAGTAAAAGTTAACATACTAATATTCAAATATTTGATGTTGTATATGTAATATTAGCATGATATATATATATATAAGGTTAGATTTAAGAAAGTAAAATAAAATTATTTCGTTGGTGCCCAAAATTACTGAAATTAATATAAAGAATAGAAAACGTTATTTTGGTAAATTTTTCAGGACTAAGAAGCATAGAAAAATTAATTATATGAAAAGAAAAGTCAAAATTGAGTGTCAACAGATATTATGAGATGAATTTTCGTATTTTGACATAAGTTTCCATGAGTTGATAAATGTACATAATTTTTAGTATGATTTAGTCAATTTATAAATAAGAGCATATGAATTTATCATGATTCTCTCAGATTACAAGAAGTTCAGGTTTATTATTTCAGATTACTACAGTATAATTCAGATTTCAATTTTGATCTTATGATCTCATACATGATATAAAATTCTCACAATTATTCATGAGTATGATTTATTGATTGAAGCATGATTGATTTTCTGATTTATAAATTCATATGCTTATTTAGCACCGAAAGAGAAATGTGAGTTCAGTGCATCATATTTTTCAGAAACTACGTGCCACCGTAGGTTTAGGGGACTCTCTAGAGAGCGTCCCCCTTGCTCAATGGGATTAGTTTAGTGATTAATCTATTTCAGTTCAGGTTCTATTTTGATGATAATGGTAGAACAACCCTCCTCAACGTGGGTCAGTCGTTGGACTCCATGCCTGCTCACATTATTTATGTCAGTTATAAAATCTACCATAGAAAAAAGTATTTGAGAAACTAAGTGTAAAGATTCATAGTTTTATTCAAATATTATTTTATAAGTTATTTTCCATGAGATTTCATCTTTCGGTTTTACTTATGATCAAGGTGAGTCCTTTTACACTTAGCCTGCATGATTTGAAGGTATATTCAACTTCAGTTTTACTTATTCCACAGAAAAGATAGTTTTCAAAAACTAAGTGTAGTAACTCACCCAGCATATCAGATTATGCTTGTTATTCATATTTTAAGATATCTCAGTCTTCAGTTTTTTTTAGCATCTTGGTTAATCTATTTACACTTAGCATGTATGTTTTAAGATCGTGCATTGATTCAATTTTATTTATTACATTCAACCTTACTTACTCAATACATTCCAGAAGTACTGACCATATATATGTCTGTGTGGCTATATTGTTTCATAATGTAGGTACCAGCCATAGCCACAATATCATTGTCAGGCAGTTCGCAGCTTCCAGACAACAGGTGGTGAGTTCTCCTTATTCGAGGACTTTAGTATTTGTACATTTAATATTTTATATTTTATTCAGTTGTATTGAGGGATAGTTGGGAGTCATGTCCCTATTACCTATAGTTAGTAATAGTAGAGGCTTCATAACAATCAGTCAGAGTTAATAAATTTAATTTTAGTTTTCTCTTATATACTTTAGTGATGTAAATGTTTTAAATAGTATTGTATTGAACAAGTTTAATTAAAGACATCTCTTCCGCTTATTATTCTTAGTTTTATATATATATTTCAGTTGCTAACTAGTTATGTCAGTATCATGGGTTAGCTTGGGATCACTTATGGTTTTAAGCACTATTTGATGTCCAAGTTTAGTCTTGGGGCATTACAATATTATTCATAAGTAAAATGACCAAATAAAATAAATAGTTGTAATACAAGAGTAATGCTATGAAATCTAATGTGATTTAAAGAAATTAATTATTTTTGTACTCTATTTTAAAATGAGAACCACGCTAATTTTCAATATGTATGAATAACTTAATAACTTCTAAAAAGCAACTATAGAAATATATTTTTTTTATTTTTTTTTGGTTTCCCATCCAATGTCCGGTACCTGTATTGGAGCTCGACTAATCCGAATTTGCATCGGGTAGGGCCCCATTTTGGGGGTATCTATAACGCCCTATTTTCCAAACCGGGATGCTACACGGTGCTCATGACCCCAAAGGACCACAAGCTAACCTATGACTAATATTTGTACCTGTATACTGCATAATATATAAATATAAATGCAGAAATCTGGCAAAAACTTTCCATAAGGTTCAAAACATCTAAAAATACTCAAACTAAATACTAATACATTTGTCTAAAAAGCCTTTAACTGTCTGAACTGTGGAGTTGATTGGACATGTCCCCAATTAACTCCATCCACTGAATCTAATAAGATAGTAAAAATAAGGATCATCCTCAAATGAAGAGGAGTCACTGCTACGTCTACTGCTGCTGACTAGATTTGGACTGCTAAGAGTGCTCTGGGGCTCCTGCTTCTGAACCTATGTCGTCAAATAAAACACAATAGCGCAAATACGTCAGTACGGAAATGTACTGAGTATGCAAATGAGGTAAGGCTAAATACAAGGGCTTATGCATGAACAATAACTAACTGAATGGTATGCAAAAGCTGGATTAGCATACATAGATAATTTGTAACTACTTAACATCCTGTGCATAATGTGACGAGCATACTGGAACTGAATCTGATAACTTATACTAAATATACCGTCAATCTGAGGTTTATGAACATACTGAGATTATACATATCTAAAGCTACTGAAACTGATATCTGTACTTATTAATACTAATAAACTGGATGACTGAGTCTATCGATAACTGATATTAACTGGTTGAATCTGAGATCAAACCTATCTAGCGGGATGATCTCTAAATCTTCTAATAATAATTAAGATTGACTAGGCTTGAGATCAGGCCTAACTAATGGGTGATCTCTGGAACTGATATTAAGAATACTCAACTGAATCTAAGACTGAGATCAAGCCTATCTGACGGGTGACCTCTGTAGGTACTGATACTGAATAACTTTATGTGAGACCAAGCCTATCTAACGGGTGGTCTACGAATCTATGGAACTATCTAGTTCCTCACTGAGATTAATGACTGTATCTGACAGTCCTAATTTTGGAGTCCTACTCTGGCGACTGATACTGAAAATGTAACTGTGGGAGTTCTCACTTAATCGAAATACCCCGAATCTGAACTAGTGGGGTCCAACCTGTAAACCCAACTGGAAGGGTGTCAATACTGTGCCACGAGTAGAGACCTCTGTTATGGTCAAGCCTATCTTATGGGTGACCCTAAGCAGAAAGTCAAGCCTAAGGCAATATAATAGTCAAGTCATGCCTTAATCTGATGGGTAGCTGGTCCTGCACTGGCTACGCAGTTCTGGAGTACAGGGATTGCTGCTAACTTCTCTGCCTCTCTAACGGGAAAGCCGCCATCCCCATACTCGCTCGATGCTAGTTCCTACTCCCAACTGAAAGACTCTGAACTAATTCTTAACTGAACTAAAACTGAGCTGAATCTGTTATTATTCATGTTTCTTGACTGATCTGACTGGGTTTACTTGGTTCCGCTATCTGACAGAATACTACTGAATCTAATATCTGATTGAATGATACTAAGTTCTAAATTCTATTACTAACTAATTTCTACTGATCATAGCATGACTGAAATTATCTTGAGACTGACTCGGATCTAGGCACACAACTATATTTTTCAGGTACAAGTACGCCCAGGACTCGATAGAAAGAAATTGACAAAAAATGACTTCTTGAATTCATGACTAACATCAACATCATAGCATGTATTCAAGTATACATAATTGAGGACTTCATACTAACATATAACAATTCATTCAACAAGGGATGCACAAGGATAAGAATGCACACAACAAACTATAATTCATTCACTATGGTTGTTCAGCAAATACTTAGCATGCATGGCTTATACTAAATTTGGGGGTTTCTAGGCAATATGCTATAATGACCTAGTTTCCTTCACACAAGCATTTTATCAAACACATGGGGAGCATGCTTTGGTCATATAACAATTTCCACCCCTAATTCTCATGGATAATCAATCAACATACAACTTGAAGGGATTTATCATGAACATCACATAATTATTACATAATAGAGTCAAAGTTTGCAACTTTATAATCATATTATGAATTAAAACTCAACAACAACATAACCTTCAAACTCAATTCACATAAACCATGGAAAACACACAAATTTAAAATCTTGAATTTAGGAAGAGGGATTCTTGAACTTCTTGGGCGGAAGGGACCCAAGAATCAACACTTGCATACCTCAAAGACTTGAATCTTGAAAGAGAATGTCGTTTCTTGAAGGTTCTTGAATTGGGAATGATAATTTCTTTGTTTTCTTGAAGGAGATGTTGAATCTTGTTCTAGGGTGATGATTTTGAGAGAAAACCCTAATTTTCTTGTTCTTGAGAGTGGAGAGGATTAAGGGTTTTTAAAAATGATTTATGATAGTTATATACGTGATTTTAATGATTTATGTCATGGAAGGTAAAGGAAAAGTCCAAAATACCCCTATGAAACTGCTTCCTAGTTGCTGAAATTATCAGCTGACGACCAAGGCTGATAAGTCGTCAGATCTGTGATAGCCCGTCAGCCTAGGTCGTCACCTAGGAGCTGGAATTGATGGGTTGCTGTCTAAGCTTGATGACATGGCTGATAAGTCATCAGAAATGTCGTAAAAAATATGATAAGTCATCAGAAATGTCGTCAGAAATGTGATAAGTCGTCAGAAATGTCGTCACTCAGTTTCCAAGCTGACACTGGAGTAAAATAGGTATAACTTTTTGCTCTGATATCGAATTTGGGCGAAATTGGTATCGTTGGAAATCTAATTCAATTATCTATCTGTTGATAGATTATGAACTCAAAAATTCATAGTACAACGAGAGATATGCTCATTTGAAGTTGACTATGGCAATATCCTTTCCAAGAATTCAATCAGTAAGGAATGTTTTGCTTCGTCTGATAGCTGGGAGTTATTTGAAGCCTTAATATACATCCAACTTATTCATACAACTATAAAAGAATCATGATGTACTATGCATGAGATTGAAAGATGGCGCTAATATTGGTTTGGATTTTTTGGGGTATTACAGTAGCGCTCCCAACAAAGTTTTCTCCATGCCCAGGGTCGAATCCTCGATCTCTGATTAAGGGTGAAGCAACCCCATCCGTTGCACCACAACCCATGTTGGTAACTATAGAAGTATATGATTATTACAAATTTTGTGATCCTACAACAAAGAAATCGGTTAAAACAATTATAAAAAATTGGTTAATGAAAGATGTTGACATATTTTACCTAAGAAAATTGTAACAATCAAGAGACATTGCAGTCCCTTTTGTCGGGCAAAGTTCAACAAAAATGGATAAGTGGTACACATAAATGGTAATAATGTCGCGTAAAAGATTAACGAGAAGCTTAAAATTCTTATAGCATTTGAACTATAAAAACGAACAAATATCATAATTTTCTGAGAGGATACAACTCTATCTTCTTAATGATGCTGAATAATACATGAGATAGTTAGCTTTAATCCAAAAAACGATTAAAAAGAAGTCTATAAGTATAACAACATAAACTATAAACATCTGATTAAGTTTCAAAATGAGAATAATTAGGAATCTGACTTTAACAAAGTGACTCTATACAGAGTTTCTTCACATTTATGATGCATTAATAATTTCATTGTACAAAGAAAGTATATCCTTCAGCAAATATTTTTACATGCAAACTTGCAAAGTAGTCCAACATTGGAAGGTATCTTGAGGAAAACCTTTAGTGAGATGTTTTCAGGGTATTCTTCTCAAAGTTATCTAGATCTACAGAATTTTGAAACTCAAAAACATCTTGAAAATAGCTTAAATTCAAATACTTAAGGAGCTGATAAAATAAATTTATTTTTCTTGGATCGGAAGTGTATCTCCTAATATAATTTTTTATTTGTGTTGGAATATTCTGCCTGAATTTTAAAATTAGTTTCATAGATGATTTAAAATATCAAAACTATGTATAAACTTTTTATCAAGACAAGGACATTAACAAAAGAATCAAAAGGGTAATCGATGATAACAAGCTTCCAGTTTTAACCTACACAACTATATGCAATAAGGATTCTGTTCTTTAATTTTTCGGTCAGATATGAACCTATGCTATAAATACAACCCATGTCTGCAGTTCAAAGCTCAAATATGCAAAAGCATTCACATATCAACTTTTGTCTAAACTTTTTGTTTCAACGAAGTTTTTAGAAAAATTATATTATACTAAAAGTAGTGAATATGTTGTTAATATATAAAATGTACTAAAACAGAAGTCAATATTTATAGCTTAAACTAATTTAAACAAATATACTTGTTGCAGATATTGTTAGGTGAAATACACTCTTTTGAGAAAAGACAAAAAGGATAATGCGACAAATATACCTTATTGTGCACTTCAAAGAATGCGTAGAAACGATACACCCTCCATTTAGTATTTCGTATTAGTTGGCCTCTATCGATTTGGCACATCTATTAAAAAATTAATAAATAAAAATATATTTTATATAATTATTCCTATATATCTTATAGAGTGTAATAATTAATGCAATGATTAAATATTAAAATTTGATACATATTACTCATCTCATGCTTTACGTCTAGAATATTGATATTTATAATTAAAACTAGTAATAATCATTTAATTTTGGTTTCAAAAATTGATATCATTTATCCATCATTCAATAATTTTGAAAATTGTGAATGTATTTAGTAGTTCTATGAAGGGTAAAATGGGAAACAAGACCAACTAATATGAAACGAAAGGAGTATTATGGGAGGATAAAAATACAAACAATCAGTAATACTTCCGCGCATTGATTAAGAAAATAATTAATAACATGTCTAGTTTACCATAGTATTTCTATTAAATGATGTTTACACTTTAATTTGAAGAAAAAAGTAACTAATGCAAAGGGTAAAACATGGAAAAAAATTATCTCTTCTTGATTAATGAAAAAAGAAAAGTAAAATAAGAAATAAAATTAGAAAATTCGAAACGGGTCATTTGGGACGGAGGGAGTGCTAATTAAGAAAATTTACATTTAACTAAATAAGGAAGGTAAAAATGTTACAAAGAAGTTACCATGGAAGATGAAGTGCTCCATTAGTGGGGGCTTTCAGCAAAAAGTGACAAATGAGTTTTAAAATGAAGTGTACGTGACTCAAGTTTTAATAATTGAGTGTCGGTGATAATTACTTTATTAATGATTAAGAAAGTAAGAAAAATTTAAAAATAACCTACAAGTTTTTTAATTTACACTTTGATCCAATGTAAAACCTAATATAATTAGAAACAGAGGGGAAAAGGCACATTTCTCTCTCTTTTCATTTATTGGGGTTTTCTTTCTCTTCGCAATTTTTGTTGTTCATTGTTGTTGTTGCTTTATTCATCATCTACTTCATTATCATCATTTTTTTCTTCATTCTCATCTCATCTTGTTCATCATCATTATCTTCTTGTTGTTGAACATTGTTGTTACCGTTACTGTTGCTACTTGATCAAATTTTTTAGGTCAAATTTTATTCGTATATCACTTGGGCATTACTTAGAGGTGATTTGGTAATTAAAATTATAATTTTTAGTTGAATTTCTCATCTGAGTGTAACTGCTACTGCTGTTTTTTCAATAATGGATAAAACATATAACGTGAATCCAATAGATGAGTAATCTTTCGTAACATATATGACTAATCTGTTGCACAGAGGAGTAATCTATTGCAACATATACAACTAATCTGTTGTAATAGATGAGTAATTTGTTGCAACATATATGACTAATCTGTTGAAACAGATGAGTAATCTGTTGCAACATATATGACTAATATGTTACAACAGATTACTCATCTATTGGATTCGTATTATAGTGTTGTAATATGAATCTAACATATGGTAATCTGTTACAACAGATTAGTCATATGTTTCAACAGATTACTCACTTGTTGCAACAAATAACTCATATGTTAGATTCATGTTGCAAGTTCTATCCATTGTAGTAGTAGCAGATATACCAAATAAAAAATTCAACAAAAATCATAATTATACTTACAAAATCACCTGTGATGTAATGTCCAAGTGATATACAAACAAAATTTGACCAAAAAAATTCCAAAAATTTCAACAGGGGCATAACGGATAAGTGAAACACATGAAAAATTTCATGAAACAGATAAAGAACACAAAAATAGTATATCATACATCAAATGCAAAAGAATCAAGAGGACAAACATTTGAGTTCTCCTAAAAATGTTTAAATTCCCTAGTATTTTAATTTCTTTATAGTGGATGACCCATCTGTTGTAACCGATTTTCTATCTATTTGATAATTTTCAACAGATGAATCATCTGTTGCAATATGTTATTTATCTGTGATTCAAATTAAGTAATTATTAATAATAACTAAATTGATTTACCTAAAGTTAAAGGCAAGTATTTAAGAAAATGGGACAAATATTTGAGTTCTCCTTAAAATGTTTGAGTTCCCTAGTATTTTAATTATTTTCCAACAGATGACCTATTTGTTGTAACAAGTTAGTCATCTGTTGTAACAAATGCTTATAATAGGTTAGTCATTTGTTGAATCAAATTAAGCAATTATTAATAATAATTAAATTAATTTAATTAAAATTGAAGACAAGACATTAGACAAGGGGGAAAACGTTTGAGTTCTCCTAAAAAAAAGGTTTGAGCTTTAGTATTTTAAATTATTTTTCAACACATATTTTGTCTATTTAATAGTTTCCAACAGATGAGTCATATGTTGCAATAACTTAGTCATCTGTTGCAGCAGATGTCTATATCCGTTTGATAATTTTCAATAGATGAATTAGTTGTTGAACAAGTGAGTCATCTGTTGCAATAGATGTCTATATCTGCTTGGTAATTTTCAATAGATGTTTTTATTTGTTTGGTCATTTTCAATAGATTACTCATCGTTTGTAACATGTTAGTCATCTATTGATTCAAATAAAGTCATTATTAGTAATAAACAAATTGATTACTAAAATAAATATGAATTAATAAGTTCAATTACAGTTTCAATTAATCTCATGATAATTACACGATCAACTAAGTATGTTCGTCCTGAGTAAAGTGATCAATTGAATAACTTTATTTGAAATTATTCAAACTAAGTCATCATTAGAAATAACTATATTGATTTAGCTAAAATAAAAGATGAATTAGTAAGTTCAATTACGATTTCAATTAATCTCATAGTAATTACATTATCAATTAAGTATTTCGTACTGAGTAGAATGATTAATTGGCCAATTTTATTTGAAATAATTTAAATTAAACCATTATTAGAAACACCTATACTGATTTAATTAAAATTAAATATGAATTAATAAGTTCAATTACGATTTCAATTAATCTCATAGTTACATGGTCAATTAAGTGTTTCATCCTTAATAGAATAATTAATTGACCAATTTTATTTGAAATGATTCAAATTAAGCCATTATTAGTAATAACTATGTTGATTTAGCTAAAATTAAACATGAATTGATGAGTTCACTTACAATTTCAGTTAATTTCATAGTAATTACATGATTAACTAAGTGTATTCGTCCTGAGTAGAGTGACCAATCGATCAATTTTATTTGAAATAATTCAAATTAAGTCATTATTAGTAATAACTAAATTGATTTAACTAAAATTAAATATGAACTTACAATTTAAATTAATCTCATAGTAATAAAATGATCAACTAAGTATATTCGTCATGAGTAGAGTGATCAATTGGCTAATTTTATTTGAAATGAATCAAATTAGGCCATTATTCGTAATAACTAAGTTGATATAACTAAAATTAAAGACGAACTGATAAGTTCACTTACAATTTCAATTAATCTCATAGTAATTACATGATCAATTATGCGTATTCGTCTCGAGGATAGTGATCAATCGACCAATCTTATTTGAAATGATTCAAATTAAGTCATTATTAGTAATAACTAAATTGATTTAACTAAATTAAAGAGGCATTGATAAGTCCCCCTACAATTTAAATTATTGTATTCGTCCTTAATAGAATGATCAATTGATGAATTTTATTTGAAATGATTCAAATTAAGCAATTATTAGTAATAACTAAATTGATTTAACTAAAATTAAAGACAAGACCTTAGACAAAGGGACAAACATTTGAGTTATCTTAAAAACATCTGAACTTTAGTATTTTAAATTATTTTTCAACATATATCCTATATGTTTGATAATTTTCAACAGATGAGTCATATAATGCAACAACTTAGTCATCTGTTGCAACAGATGTCTATATTTATTTGATAATTTTCAATAGATAAGTCATTTATTGCAACAGGTTAGTCATATGTTGCAACATATGTCTATATTTGTTTGATCATTTTCAACAGATGTCTTTATCTGTTTGGTCATTTCCAACAGATGTCTTTATTTGTTTGGTCATTTTCAACAGATTACTCATCTTTTGCAACATGTTAGTCATCTATTGATTCATATTAAGCCATTATATTAGTAATAATTATATTAATTTAACTAGAATTAAACATGAATTACTAAGTTCAATTACGATTTTAATTAATTTCATGGTAATTACATGATCAACGAAGTGTGTTTGTCCTGAGTAGAGTGATCAATTAACCAATTTTATTTAAAATGATTCAAATCAAGCCATAATTAGAGATAGTTATATTTCTTTAACTAAAATTAAAGATGAATATAATTAGTAAGCTTACAATTTCAATTAATCTTATAGTAATTACATGATCAACTAAGTGTTTCGGGTTAAGTAGGATGATCAATTGATCAATTTTATTTGAAATAATAAAAATTAGGCAATTATTAGTAATAATTAAACTGATTTAACTAAAATTAAAGATGAATTGATAATTTTAATTATGATTTCAATTAATCTCATAGTAATTACATAATCATCTAAGTGTATTCGTCGTAAGTAAAGTGTTAGTTGATCAATTTTATTTGAAATGATTCAAATTAAGACATTATTAGTAATAGCTACATTGATTTAACTAAAATTAAAGATGAATTGATAAGTTCAATTACGATTTCAATTATTCCTCCTATTAATTACATGATCATCGTAGTGTGTTCGTTCTGAGTAGAGTGATCAATTGACTAATTTTATTTGAAATGATTCAAATTAAGCCATTATTAGTAATAGCTAAATTGATTTAATAATTACAATTTTAATTAATCTCATAGTAATTACATGATCATTTAAGTGTATAACCTATTGCAATAGATTTAACCTGTTGCAACAGATGAGTCAACTATTGAAAATTATCAAACAGATATACACATATGTTGCAACAGGTTGGTCATCTATTGTAACAAATGTCTTTATCTGTTGGTCACTTCCAACAGATAATCAATATGTTGCAACGTATGACTTTATCTGTTTGTCATTTCCAACAGATTACTTATTTGTTGCAATAGATGACTTATCTGCTGCAACAGATGTCTTTATCTGTTTGGTCATTTTCAATATATTACTAATTTATTGCGACATACGATCAATCTGTTGCAATAGATGTCTTTATCTACTTAGTCATTTCCAATAGATTACTCATCTGTTGCAACAGATGGGCCATATGTTATCAATCTATCTTTAATTTTATTGTAATAGTAAATAATCTTGTGTTGTTATTTAATTTTAGTCTATGACATTTCTTTCAACCAAACACATTATTTCTTGTAATTGATTCTTTCCACACTCAAATGCTCAAAACCTACGCCTCTCAACATCTTAAAAAAATAGGCAGAATAAAAAAAAAATAAGAATAAACTCAGTCAATCAAATATAGATTTTCTCATTCATTACACAAAAAATATTTACAACATTAGGGAGATCCGACAAAATAAATTACATATGATAAAAAAAATATATAACTTTATTATTATTATTATTATTATTATTATTGTCAATCAGAAATCCATTGGGCAGCAGAACCCTTAGCCTTCGAATCCCAGAAGCACCCTTGCTCTCATGGTGCCCAACTCTCACTCGAGTTCATGAACCAGCCTTTTAAGTTCCTACACGGTGTCAAAAAAATCGCTATATACCAAACCAGATCAGTCATATCTAGAACATGCATGAACAAATAACGTAAAACACTAAACCACATTACTATCAACTGGTAGTTTAACAAAAAAAATGTGAAACTTAACTAGAAAATAGATGCATGTTATTAATTTTCATATTAGAACAAAACATACCTCAACGGACGAACAAGAAATTTATTTTTCAAACAGAAGTGATTGAAGATATAATGACGGTTTTATGCAAGATAAGATGCAAGAGATAGAGCTGAGGAGACCTATTTATAAAAGATTGAATGAGTGAGTAGTGTAGTGTGTTAGGCAAAAAATAAAGACCCTTCACCTCTTTTTTAATAATTATATCTCTTAATTAAATCAAACTTGGTGACTTTTCAATTATTTAAATTAAAAAATAGATTTAGATACAAAAATGTGAAAAGTCACAACTTTTCACCTTTTTAGTATTTTAGTTATTTAAATTAAATAGCTACCAAATTGTGTTTATCATATTTTTTTATATTACTTATTTATGAATTATTTTTTAATTAAATAACCGAAAAGTCATGACCCTTGAGTTCTTCCAATAGATGATCTATTTATTGCAACATATGGTCTATCTGTTACAACAGATAACCCTTCTGTTACAACATATGACTCATCTGTTGGAGTAACTGATTTATTTTTGCAACATATGGTTCATCTTTTGCCACAGATTGTTCATTTGTTGCAATGGATTATTCATTTGTTGAAAAAATAAATCAATAGTAAGATTTATTCAACAGAAACAATAACAAATTATTATTTATCAATACACTATTTCTACCATGAGATTAATTAAAATCATAATTGAACTTACTAATTCATCTTTAATTTTAGTTAAATCATATTTATTTCTAATGATGGCTTAGTTTGAATCATTTCAAATAAAATTGGTCAATTGATCACTCTACTCAGGATGAACATACTTAGCTGATCTTGTAATTACCATGAGATTAATTGAAATTGTAATTGAACTTATTAATTCATAGTTTATTTTATTTAAATCAATTTAGTGATTACTAATAATGGCTTAATTTGAATCAATAGATAACTAACATGTTGCAATAGATGAGTAATCTATTGGAAATGGCCAAACAGTTAAAGACATCTATTGAAAATGACCAAATAGATGTAGACATTTGTTGCAACAGATGACTAACCTATTGCAATAACTAACTCATCTATTCAAAATTATCAAACAAATATAAACATCTGTTGCAGCAGATGACTAAATTATAGCAACATATAACTCATCTCCTTGGAAATTATTAAATAGACAAGATATATGTTGAAAAGCAATTTAAAATACTAAAGCTCAAATGTTTTTTAGGAGAACTCAAACATTTGTCACCTTGTCTAAGGTCTTGTATTAAAGGTTTTTCTTTAATTTTAATTAAATTAATTTAGTTATTGTTAATAATTGTTTAATTTGAATCAATAAATGACTAACCTGTTATAAACATTTGTTGCAATAGATGACTAACTTGTTGCAACAAATAGGTCATGTATTGAGAAATAATTAAATTACTGGGGAACTCAAACATTTCAAAAAGAACTCAAATATTTGTCCCATTGTCTTAAAGATGTTTTAAATTTAGCTAAGTCAATTTAGTTATTACTAATAATTGCTTAATTTGAATAAACAGATGAGTAACATGTTGCATCAGATGATTCATCTGTTTGAAATTATCAAACAGATAGAAAATCTGTTGCAACAGATGGGTCATCTAATAGGAAGCAATTAAAATACTAGGGAACTTAAACGTTTTTAGGAGAACTCAAATATTTGTCCCCTTGATCCTTTTGTATTTGATGTATGATGTACTATTTTTGTCTTCTTTACCTGTTTAATGAAATTTTTCATGTGTTTTACTTATTCGTTGTGCCCCTGTTGAAAATTTAGGAATTCTTTTAGGTCAAATTTTGTTCGTATATCACTTGAAAATTACTTCATAGGTGATTTTGTAAGTAAAATTATAATTTTTGTTGAATTTCTTATTTGGTGTATGTGCTACTGCTACAATGGATAGAATGTAACGACCTGAAAATTTGATGAAATATGTGAAATTTATAATTTTATATGATTTGACTATTTTACCCCTCCCCATTGTTGAATTATAGTATTTTTGGAGTGTGGGAGTGGTTGAAATAATTTTTGATGCATTTTGGTATCATTTATGCAATATTGTGGTTTTTTATGGCTTCGAGAGCCTTATTTCGGACTAATGTGGATATATTTTGATCCGTAGGACGGATGACCGAGCGGACAGCTCCAACAGCTCTGGAATATCAATTTTAGGCTAGGTATACCTTGGGTTCGGGTTCTGGTGCACCCGAGCTCATTTCAACTTATTGGTTGGAAAGTTGAAAAATTGGAAAGTTGAGTGTGGGACCCACTTTTGGTTGAAACGACCTCGTATGGAAAATCCGACTTCTCCAACAGATCTGGAATGTTGATTTTAGTGTTTTAGCATATTTGGTTTGATTTTACGGCTTTTAGATTTCATTTTGACCCTCCGTTTGGAAAATTATGATTTCGAGTTTCGGGAGTCAATTTTGTGAAAATGAATTTTTCTGAAAAATCTGATAGCTCCATCGCGTCCGAAACATCGAATTTAGTGTGGTTGCATAGTTCATTTGTAAAAATCAGACTCCAAATGAATCCCGGGCATCCCGTCGAAGTCCATTTCGACTTAGAAAAAAAAGACAGCACCAGTTATAGCAGAAAAATCTACAATATATAACAGATTTTTCACCCTTTTTGGCCCATTTTGCTCATTTTTCATCTTGCCTCTTGAGAGTTAAACCCTAAATATTTTGGGAGCTTAAAAGTGAAGTTTGTACGAGCTTGGAAAGCTAGATTAACACCTATTTCTTGATTATATTACAAATTTAAGGTAAGAATTCACCCTTTTCTTACTAATTTCTTTATTAATTTCTCAAAATCCCAAAAAATCTTAGGGCCTGATTTTAAACCCAAATCTCACTCATTTTTACTTGAATAATACTTTTATCTTATAATTACTAGTTTTTCATCAATTTAACCTTCAAAACAACTCCGATTCTGGATTTTAACCCAGATTTCAAATATTTTACCCGGTAAAACTTGAAGATAATTTTTCTTCGATTTGAACCTTGTTTGTGACTCAATTTAACTTGGGTTTTCAGCTGTAGGTTCCTAAAAATATGAGAAACATATTTTTGAAGTAAAGTTCCAATTTGTCCTTCTTTTTTGGAAACCCATTTTGGGGGTCTGTTTTGATCTCGAACTAAAAGTAGTCAATATGGATGTCGTTGATTTTGTTTTGATGCATAGATTTCATATTTGATATTTATAGTGAAGTTCGAGATTGTTCGTAAAAGGTAAGGTTGCGGGTTCAAGTGTAGCGAACCAGTTTCGGCTTTCGAGGTAGGTTATGACTTAACTCTTCAGACTGGGCTGTGTAGTAAATGATGGTATAAAATGCATGTTAAGGGTGGGAACTAATCATGAAAATGGCTATCTACGTGTTGTGCCCGTGTAGGGGCCTATATGTGATGTAATTGCCGAAATTAAAATATTATGTGATATGTTTGACCGTGTAGGATCCTATGTGATATTGATAGCCTTGAATAAATATGAACAATTGTATTGTATTGTTTAATGTGGTACCATTGGTGTATTGTGATTATATTCATACTTTATTGGCATATAAGACATATGGAAATTCATGGATGAAATAAAAATAAGGAGTGGATATTGGCTCATGTTGTTATGAAAATATATCATTGTGGTTGGTTGTGGAAATATTTATTGTGATGGTTTGTGAGCATTACTTCTTCATATTAAACTCATTCATGAAACATTGGTACCACCATGGAAACATCTGAGAAACACTGACAACACCTTCTTAAAAATATTGTAACACCTTATAAAACCCTTTTCGAGAGATATGTCGGAAAGGAGATATAAGATATGTGGATTGTATATGGATTGACGAACCCATCATGGGTCCTATATCGGGATAATTTAGCTCCGTAAGTGTATACGGGGATTGTGAGACGATCCCAGAGGTTGTGCGATAACCTCATGCATCATCATCAACATCATCATTATCATATACATTGCATTTACTTTATTGTGGTTATGTTGTGTTGTATTGCCTTATTGACTTGTCATCTATGTATTTGTCTAACCTTACTTTACTTGTATTTGATGATCTTGTATCTACATGTTCTCTCTTCTATTTATATGTGACATAATGTATACTTGTGTTCTATATCTTTGTGTGTTTTTGTAATAGATGTGAGATATATTAGAACTGTTAGGGCAAGCGGTGTGGGCTACCATTGTGGGATATTTTCTGATTGCAGGTGACGTGCCCTTAGTGTATATTTTGTATGCTTTATTTAATCTTTGCTTGGTCGGCCTATGATACCTACTGAGTATAAGTGGACCGTACTCATGCCTACTGCACCTTTTCGGTGAAGGTCCTAGCTCGAGTACGCCTCAACTTACTTGATTCGGGCGATTGTTGAAGCTTCCAAGGTAGCGATTAGACATTCATGCGTCCGAAGTTCACCTCTATCTTTCTATACTAGTTATGTCTTTATTAGTATTCGAAGACAGTTATTTTTTTCTGGTTATTTTTTGATGTATTTGACTCTTGGATTGTATTAGTAGTTCTTATACTATTGACACCTGGTTTTGGGCATAATTGGTATTTTGAATAAGTTCTTTCTGCATTGTTATAATTATTTATATGGTTCGGCTTTATTCTACAAGCCTTACCTTAGGGTATTTCTATTTTTTCTCCATTCATATCAGTTTGGGTGATAGGCTTACTTGTCAAGGAATGTCGTGATAAGTGCCATTATAACCCTCGTTTTGGGTCGTGACATAGAAACTGCAACATAAATTTAATATATAAGTCATCTGTTGTAACAAGTGAGTAATTTGTTGCAACATATGACTAATTGTTGTAATATATAACTAATATGTTGCAACAGATGACCCATTTATTGGATTCATATTACAACACTATAATACGAATCCAATAATGAGTAATCTGTTGTAACAGATGAGTAATCTGTTGCAACATATGACTCATCTGTTGTAACAGATTATTCATATATGTTGCAACAGATTACTCATCTGTGCAACAAATTAGTCATATATGTTGCAACAGATTACTCATATGTTGAATTGACGTTACATGTTTTATCGATTATTGAAAAAATATCAGTAGCAGATATATCTGTATGAGAAATTCAACTAAAAAATAACAAACATAAAAAAATAACAAAAAAACATAAAAAAAATAAAAAACACTAACAAATCAAGTCCTCATTTTCGTTATACCTAAAAAGCCCTAATTTTTTACCTGTAAAAATAAAAAAGAAACGATAAATAATTCGAAGTTGTTGTCGCCGGAGTATGTTGTCGCCAAAGGTTCAAGTTGCACAAGATTGAAGGGAAAAATTTGGAAAGTTTTTGGTTGGGAGAAGTTAGAGGGAGAAACTATCGAGAGAAAGAGAGAAGAGATTGATTATTAATTTTTAGTACATAAATGACTTATAATAATTAATTAGGGATGCTATAGTAAAATTACGATTGAAACAGCTGCTACAGACATGTCATAAATATTTATTTTCTCTTTTTAATTAAATATTATTAATTTTTTAATGCATAAATTACTTATAATAATTAATTAGGGTGATATAGGAAAATCATGAATGGGCTATTATTAATTTTTCAATACATAAATGAATTATAATAATTAATTAGGAGTGATATAGTAAAAATCACGATTGAAGTAGCTGAAATAGACATGTCATAAATGTCTATTTTATTTTTTAATATTAAATATTATTAAGTTTTTAATATATAAATGATCTATAATTATTAATTGCGGGTGATATAGTAAAATCACGAAGCAAGAAGTAATTAATTAGGGGTGATATAGTAAAATCACGAGCAAGCAGCCTGGTGAAGCAGGCATGTCGAAATCAACTCTTCTATATAATAGAAAAATCTAATTTTATGTGTCTAAACCGATGGATTTGAGCCATTTTTTTTCCTTTTCAACTCAATATATATAATATAAAGGAAGGTCATAGAGGAGGTGATGTGGCACCTCTTTATGACTTTCATTCTTTTTTATCTTTCTTCTCCTTTTTTGATTTTTTCTTAATTTTTGATTTTTTTCTTATTTTTCTTTTAGTTATTTAATTTTACAAAATTGTCTTCTTAATTGATATTAATAATATTTATAACTATCAATCCTTTCACATTCGTAATCCTTAATTATTTATTATATAAGTTTATGATACGTTAAAATCACACTAATAAAGAATTATTTTAAGTTATATATAATGGTTACTCTATTTTCATTTCTCCATATTCATCTTTTGTGTCTTTGGTTGATTAATATTTTAATTTATTTATTTGATTTGCATAGTTCAATTTTATAAGATTAAATGAATTGATATGCCTAATATAATTAGTATTTTTATTGTTGTATCATACATTTAATATTATTTGTTTGAATTTTTGATGATATCATTTCTTGAAAAATAAATTAATTTTTCTCTTTGATTCTCTTTGTAGTTTTTAGAGACTTTGATTAATATGTTTTATTTTCGTTGAAGTTTTGAAAGAATTGGATTATCTTATGTTGACAACAAGGTTCTTCTTTCCTCTTTAACTTATATTTTTGATTATATAATTTCTTAAAAAATGATTTGATCTTTTCTCTTTGCTTCTCTTTATAGTTTTTATAAGAGAATTTGATTGTTTTTTGTCTTTGATTCTCTTTGTAGTTTAGCGAGAATTTGTTTGTCTTATGTTGATAATAAGATTCTTCTTTCCTATTTAACTCATAATTAACTATTCTTTAAAGTTTTTATGTTTTTGCTTATATAAATTTATATTTAGATCATAGAGACTCTAATTCAAGGTTATCCTCTCTTCTTCATCATTTTGGTTTTCGAATTAGCTAACATGTGACCGAAAAGAAGTATACGAAGGTAAGAAATATTTCATTTTTTTAGCTTTTTATTTTTATTTTTATGAATTTGGACATGCTTTCTAAATTTTAACATATTTTATTTATGTACGTCAAGTAATCCATCATTTAAAATTCTAATGTTTCAAATCATTAGTTGTTTTCCCTGTTTTCTTTTTTCTTTCTCTATGAAGTTTTCAACATTTTTTTGTAAAAAAAGTACTTCCGCTGAAATTTTTATATTCATCGTTTTGATTTTGTTATTTTTTGAATGCTAGGTTGACAACTTAATTTCTCAGATAATAACAATCGTTGGTCTATTTTTCACAAACATTGAAAAACATTAAGTTCATAAATCAGTCATTTCTAAATAATGTGGTAAAAATAAATTATGTATCATATTATTAAAATAAATATAAAAAAAATTAAAAAGTATTTTAAAGAGTATGAAAGATAATAAAAAATGTAACATATCTTTGAATCAAGTGTAGTTTCTAATGAAAAAGCAGAGAGGGACAAACACTTGTGACCAAATGAAAATGTAGGGAAATTTTATTAAAATATTAAAATTTATCAGCAAATTATTTTTTATTTTGAACTTGAAGAGATATGGAAGTAAATGAAGATTATTAAGAGTAGGAGTTATGAATATGAGAAACGTTGAGTTAAAGATTATTGATTATTATTAAAATAAAAGTTATGAAAATGAAGTGGTGTGAGTTATGAGGATTGCTTTTCAAATACTCCTAATATAATTAAGAAAAACAAAAAATACTTTAAACAAAATCATTGTATTAAAATTTATAAGTAAATTATTATTTAGGAGTTATGAACTTGAAGAGACATAGAAGTAATGAAGATTATTAAGAATAGGAGTTATGAATATAAGAAATGTGGAGTCAAAGATTAATGAATATTATTAAAATAAAAGTTATAAAAATAAAGTGGTGTGAGTTATGGAGATGACTTTTAAAATACTTCTAATATAATTACGAAAAACAAATAAAAATATTGTTAAGGAAAAAACCAAAGTAAATTAAGAAAAACAAATTGAATAGTACATTGTTAGATAGACCAAAGTAAGAGAGAATGTAATGTGATAAAGTACAAATAGGCTAATATCACAAAGCACTAAGGGAGCAAAGTCATCTTTTCACCTTGTAAACATATTTTCTTTGTTTCAATTTATTTGTCTTATTTTTCTTTTCAATTTGTTTTAATTTTTTTAGCCAAACACGTCGACAACCCCCTTAAGTTGGCATCAAATTTAATGTATTCACCTTAACTAAGCACTATTCATTCTAGAAACCTCAAGTAAACTCTTGAAATAGGCGTCTGAGTAGGCTAAAAACTTGGGTTTCAATTTATTTATTTTCTTTTGTAAAAATATAAGCTTCACAGTAATGTCTCACTACCACAACTTAATTATCCTTCTCACAATCTCATTATTAGTATCCATTATTAGTATGAGATCTTAAATATGAGATTCCTAATATTTATGGATCTTATTCAAAATAGATAAATATTAAATGAGTGTCAACGTAACTAATGCATACCGAAAAAAATATTCAAACTTTCGAATTTCGTGCATGATTATAACACATATGATTCATAAAATAAATTACATACTAAATTTCATTGATTAGTATTTAATTTTTGTGAAAAAGAATTTCATAATTTAGTATACCAAAGTGCATTTTCAAATAAAATTGATCAAAAAAATTATAAAAAAAATAATAAAATAGATAACTAATGATATGCTTTTCAAAAATTATCTCTTGTGCCTGTTGATACATGTATCCTCAAACCTGAAAATGAAAGTGCATATATTACCAATTACAAGCTAAAAAGTATTATGCAAAATTTTCAATTATCAGAAGTGTTAGTCTGGAAGATTTCACGTCCACTATAGAAGAGGCATAGCCCATAGACACATTCTCTTGCATATAAATGTGGATATAAAGCATGTGAGGAATATAAAGTATAAGTAGCAGAAAATAAGTAAAAAGAATGGATATTATTTTTTTTTACCAGGCCAATACTGTAGTGGACAAGTAAATAATATCATTACTAATACTTTAAACAGAAGGATATTATGATATATTTTTTACATCTCATTTAATGTCATGGATTTTAATTAATTAATTTATTATTATAAAAGTATAAGCTTAACAGTAATATTTCACTATCACAACTTAATTTTTCTTCTCACAATGCTCATTATTAGAATGAAACTTTGAATATGAGATCCCTAATCTACAATATATTAAAAGTATGAAGACCCTTAGAAAGTGATTTGCACTTTTTGTCCTTTATTAAAAAACTCTGATTTAGACAAAATCGTCCTTTCACTTTTTTTAATTTATTATTTAAATATTTTTATTATATTAACTAGACTCCTAAAATATATGGGAAGAAGAATTAATTAATATTCTCTCCCAACTAATAAAGGACTCCTAAAATAGAAAATTAATAGAATTCAATTAAAAAATATTCCTATAAATATTTAGACTCTTATACATATTCGCAATTTTTAGGCGGCGAATTCGTTTCGCAATTGCCGGTGTTATTCTACGAATTAGCGGTTGGTTAGATTTTTCCTTTTCTCTTTTTAATTTAGAAAAAAATTATTCTTTTTTTTTTATTTTATAAAATTTACATTTTTTTTAGTGTTGCCTTTTTCAAGTCTTATTAGTATATCATAAAGTATGTTTGTTTTAAGATGACTCATTAATGCATTGATTTTATTTTATGATAATATTTGTTATATGGACGAAAAATATTCTTAAAATATTGACTTACTTTTTATGTTCTTTAAGTGAAAAAATGTCTTTCTAGAGATATTAAGACTTTGTATTATATTGATATCGCTATTATCATATTGTTTTATTGTTGTTTGTATTTTTTGCGTAAATTTTTGATTTAGTTGTATTGTTTTGATATATCTATTATTGTATTGTTTTATTGTAATTTACAAGTGGTAGTGAATGTCGGTTAGCTTTGAGAAATTTTTAATAAAGGTTATGTTTAATGGTATTGTTTTGATTTCTCTAATACCGTATTATTTTATATGTTCAGTTGGACATTAAGAAATCTTTATGTCATGGTTAAGTAAAGTCGTATTGTCCTAATATCTTAGCATTGTTGTCTTCTCTACTTAATACAAGTGGTAGATGAATGTCGGTTGACTTTGAGAAAATTTTTGTGCAAGTGTTAGGTTTCATCGTATTATTTTGATATCTCTATCATCGTATTGTTTTGTTGTAGTTTACATGTGGTTGATGAATGTTGGTTAGTTTTGAGAAAATATTTGTGTAAAGATCAGGTTTAACTTTATTGTTATGATATCTCTATTATCGTATTGTTTTGTTGTATTTTACAGGTGGTAGATGAATGTCGGTCGGCTTTGAGGATATAAATAGAAAAATTATCTTAAAATTGAAAGTGTATAATAATAATACTTTATCATGTGTTTAAGTGCTCAACCGAAATAAATCGTAAGAAGTGGTTAATAAAATTTATGCAAATTTACGATGTTGTTAATGTATTTCACCTATCTTATTTGTATCTTAGATATTTACAACTACTATATAGTTAATTAAATAAATTCTTCAACTTTACATGTTTAAAAGAAATTAATTTAATTATTGTATTCATTTTTATTATTTAAACAAATATCAAATATCGTATTTAGTGTAACATCTGAATACATTAAAGTGAGGTACACAGGCGAGGCGCGTACACCTAATAAGTTCACCTACAATTGTGATGGACACACTTTCAATTTCCTCGAGGGGAATGGATTCAGTAAGTTTAATTTCCTAATTTTTGGTTGTGTAAATAGAGCGCTATAAACAATGAAGATTCGAATTTTTGATACCAATAATAGGAACAGTATGGGAAAGTATTATTTCTAAATAGAATCAAAAAATGTGAAGGTCCAGGTCTGTATTCTCTAGGAGAAAACCTTTTTTTAACTAGGCTGTATGAAGACTCGATATACAATTTTGAATTTTGGTGTATGAAAAAAATGCAACATGGAGTAAGATCATGAAGATTGAATTAGTACACTGCGATACATATGAGTTCAGTAGTTGCTGGAGGCCTGTGACTTTTACCAAGAATGGGGACTTGACTTAAATGTAGTCTTGACTTATTGTTAATGAACCAAAACTGCTTTAATTTTTACTTCTTATGCTAGGTGTATATAGTTTAAGCATGTATTAAGTTGTTGCACTATGTCTTAGTTAAATGCTCATATTCTCATATTGGGTTGGCCAAATGACACTGCCAGTACAATGTTAACTTCTTATGTGCTGACTACACCTACTCTTACTTTTATTGAGAGAAGATATTTCAGCGCCTCTTGCAAGACCTCACTTGTGACTCTAGCATGTTGTATGAATTTCAAGTGTGAGCAACATATTCAGGCTTCCGTGGAATCCTTCCTAATGAATTTGTCCTCTGTTTTGGACTTATGCGTTCTTTTTAGTTTTTGGTGTTGCATCCCCTTCCTTGTCAATCTTTAGTATGTTTTAGTCGTATTCTAGGGGCGTTTAGTAGGGGCTCTTTGCTAAAAGTTCACTTGTAGGACTTTTTTTGATATTTAGACACTAGTTTTCAAAAATTGAGAATATAGACACCATAATGGGACCACAAAATTTAATGGCAACCCTAGCACTCAACTTAAAAAATATATACTTTAGTCCCTCTCTCATTTCAGCCCTTATTTTTTAAAAACTATATTTTAGTCCATGTCCAAAAAAATAAATATTGGATAATTAATTTTTTTAAAAAAATATCCAGCTTCTCAACTAATCCACTACCAACCACACAATTTTCCCGCCATTCCCTCGATTTTTCGGCCATTTTTCATTGAATTTTCCGACATCAATTAGAAAGTGACATTATCTCCATTGTTTTAAGCCATTTTCTCATATTTTTAGCCCCAAATTTTCATACAAAAAGCTTGAAAATTAGTCCCACATTTTGAAATTGATTCTTGGCTCAATAGCAATATTCCAACGCACCTTTGGTTGTTTCTAAGCAATAATTCATTGGATTATTTTGGTGGTCATCGAAAAAGGGGAGATCAGGTACTGTAAAGATAATATCTAAGAAGAAGATGACTACAGTATATTAAGTCTAGGCTCATAAACCACTGTTCAGGTCTATTTAATACTATTATCAAGCTATATCATGTCTATTATAGATTACGTGGTTGTTGGTGGTATATTTTCTGGTGAATGGGAGGAGACTCCTAAATGATGGGTTTGGAAAACCACATCTAAGGAGACAGTGTCCATTGCTCTTTGTCGCAACAGTTCATATGTCGATATGATTAAAAGCGTATTGGAGAGCGATGAATTAAGTTGTGATTAAAGCGATGTGGTAATTAGTTACTTGATGAACGGGAGAGGTAAAATCTATCCAACGTTCATAAATAATGATAGACACGTGAAATTATACATGTTTTGCATTGACTCTAATAACTTCAGGCCTATATTATGGGTAAAAGTTGTTGGAAGGTCCCGAAAAGAAGCTTCTACATCAGCCCCACCCCCACTCCCACCCCCAATAATAGATGATACGTCAATGGAATACAATTGCATGGGTGGTGATGAATGGGATAATAGTGAAGATTATGAAGAAGAGGAGTGTGGAGGAAGTAAGGATGGGCAGTTTAGACAATAGGAAAGCCACTCTTTCTTAGACGGCACCAAACTTTGTGTAGGAAAAACATTCAAGGATAAGAAAATGTTGAATTTTTTGTTGAAGAAGGCATCAGTGGAGATGTATTTCAATTATATAACAGTGAAGAGTTGTAAGAAATACTTGAGAATGAGGCGTGCAGATCCTACTTGCTGACGGATGGTACGTGCATGTGCGAACGGAGAATCGGGTTGGTTTTATATCCACAAGTACGTAGGAGAGCATAGTTGTGGCATTGATCATGCCACGGGAAAGCACAAGAATGTCTCCGTAGAGGTTATTGCCTTACTTATTTTGAACTTTTTTGTCGACAAAAAAGGTCCAAGCCCGAATGAGATCAATATAATCATATTTAGGGAGCTATATTGCACGCTGGGCTATTGGAAGTATTGGAATAATAGACGTCATTACGAAGAACATAGTTCGAGGAACACTTGAGCACGAATATGCAGTGCTGCCCGCCTTTTCATATGTTTTCAACAGCTTCAATCCCGGGTCTATAAATTCTCTCATGGTCAATGAGGAGTCAGGTAGGTTTATTTACTACTTTATGGCATTTGGGGCTTTCATCTGTGGATATGCACACATGAGAAAGGTCGTTGTCGTTGCATGTATTTTTCTGCCAAGTACAAGGACATTCTGCTATTCGTTGTGGCTCAAGATACACAGAAACATATCTATCCCTTAGCGTATTATGTGGTGGATAAGGAGAATGATGCGTCGTGGGGATTCTTCTTCGAGAGTCTTAAGGTCTTTGTCATTAATGAACCAAAGTTGTGTGTTATCTCCAACAGACACGTAAGCATAGACAATGGCCTCAAAAGGCATTATTAGCTTGCGCATCAACATGTTTGTACGAGGCATCTCAGTGAAAATATTCGAACGAATCACCATTGTGTAGATTCTCTCTATTTGTACTACTATGCGACCAAGGCATACACATTGGAAGAATTTAATGACACTTTAATGCCCTTAAAGAAAGATTCCCCAAAATAGCAGCTTGTCTCGAGCATGATGTTGGATTTGAAAAGTAGATTCGGGCTCACTTTTCAGGCAATAGATTCAACGTCATAACCACAAACATTGCCGAGTTTCTCAACTCAATGTTGCTTGACAAAAGAGAGCATCCAGTGGCGGCCATCTTCAATTCAACTGCACATAGGTTTGGAGAAATATTTAGGAAGAGGTATGCGGAGGTGAACAATTCAAAGACACTCTTCGTTCCCTTAGCCAAGAAGATCTTGAGGGAAAATATAACCGAGGGAGACAAATTATATGTGAATAACATAAATGGAAGCACAGATGAATTCTCCATGCTTGGTTTTGGCCCTTCTGCCAAAGTTAACTTATCAAGACGGTCATGTTCTTGCAGGAAGTTTAACTTGGTGAAATTGCCATGTGCTCATAAAATGGCAGCATTGCATTTGAAGCACGGGGATAATTACGGTACTAGAATTTAAAACTACTCTTCGCCATATATTTGAAAGAATCATACCTCCTTGCATACTTGGAACCTATTTGTGCAACACCTCTAGAGTCGGAGTGTAGTGTAGCGTGGGAGTATTTAGAAATGCAAGTTCTTCCACCCGATTTTGATCCCAAAGTAGGGAGGAGGAGGGTAAGATGCGTTAAGGGTGTATTGGAGTATTCTAATCCCAAGAAAAGAAACAATTACTCCAAGTGAAACAGGCTGGGACATAAGAGAACAACATGCGTCCTTAACGTAGGATAATAGAATTGACATTGTATTTTATTTTTTTGGTTGTGTCAAATACACTGGACAGTATGTAATGTGTATTCTTTTTTCAAAGACAATGAATTTCAGTGAAAATTGACTTTTTGTTCTGTGCATTATCGATTTCAGTTCATATATTATATACTACGTACTAAATAGATTATGTATTGGACTCAAAATATATAATAGATCGATGCATAATATATAATCGACCTTTCGAGTAGTCTATTAAGTAAACCCTTTTCCTTGTACACTAAACATTTTAATGTAATTATTACACTTTAGAAAATGAGATGATTTGAAATGACTCGACTGCCACAACTGCCGCAACTTTACATTTACTATTCGCACATGTCTTTTCCCCTTGCATCATCATGTGTAGAGCTTCTATTGGTCGATTGTCTCTTGCTATGGTCTATTTAACGAGGCCCTTGTTGATTGTAAACTGAATTTCTTAAGAAAAGACTAAGGAGAAAAAAAGGGCAAGAAGGAGGTATACACTTGGGCCAATGCACAGAATGACAATAATCAACAACATCGAATTGCTTCGGTTTAAGAGCGACCTAGATTTTTTTTCCAGGGTCTTGCGGCCGATCAACACCGGCTGGACAGAGAGCTCCGGTAGATGTCCTGTTTTCTTTGGACCATAGCCGAGAGGCTTAACCTAGGACTCCATGAATTCATCACCCCCCTTCTCCCCCCAAGTCTAGTTTAGTTTAGTATAGTTCATTGCTGAATAAATCTTTCATGGTGGGATTTTGTAAATGAAAGCTTTTTTTTTTTGTCTATTTTTTTGGAATTTTTTCCCCAAAAATTGTAAATGTACATGCAATGAGCTTTTATCTATCTATAAACAAGTTTGTGTTTTCTTTATCTTATATTTATGTATAATGATTTTATGTCTTTCAGTCTTTGTTGATGATTTTTTAGTAGTGCATGTTTAAATATTTGTAAACATTGTTTCATTAAATGTAAGAAAAACTATTGAATATCTAATCGACTATGCTAAATAAGAATTATATACGCTCAATACGAATATATAACTATGAAACATTAAGTACTGTACGTTTAATCTTTTCTAAAGACTGTTTCATTAATGATAAGAAAGGAAAATCATAAGATTATAATCGACTAGGGTAAGTATGAATTATACTAAGGTTGATTATCGACCTACATAATAGTGTATGCTCAACTTACTGAATATAGGGACAACTTAAAATAATGACAAAAAGGAGAAATTAAATTAAATAAAATTAAAGTATGTCAATTAACACCATTAAAACATTGTAAAGCAATTTAGATACATTAATTGTGACACTCAATCACTTTTGAATGATATCAAGTGTTAACTAAGGCACATTGTAGTCGTAGGTCATGAGATGAGATTAAAAAGGGGAGAAATAAAATAAATTAAAATAAAATAAAGATGAATCATCCAAGCACTAAAGAACAACTACATATAATGACATAAGATTAGACATGTGTAATGACCATATGGAAGAGTGATGGTTGTCACTTGTGAGTGTTCAATGGACAAATAGTGTTTGAGAACAAGAAGTCCTTCTCAACATATACGCTTGTTCTGAATAATTGGTTGTTAGTATCATTGCCCTCCCCTATACTCATTTGATCGAGTGTTTAGTTATTTTGTACTCTTATATTATGATATTTAGTCACTTTACATTGAGTGAATGATGTTTATTTTATTTTATTTTATTTCTCCTTTTTTTAATCTCACCTCCTTTGAAAATAGACCTATGATGATATCTTGAATGTATTATAGATAATTATCTTTATCTATACCATACTATATTATTAGTCATGTAATTGAGTCTATTTTCAAAGGAGGTGAGATTAAAAATGGAGAAATAAAATAAAATATAATAAATATCATTTATACAATGTAAAGTGACTAAATATCATAATATGAGAGTATAAAATAATTGGACACTCAATCAAATGAGTATAGGGGAGGAAAATGGTAGTAACAACCAATTACTCATAACAAGCGTCTGTGTTGAGAAGGACTTCTTATTCTCAAACACTACTTGTCCATTGAACACTTGCAAGTGACAATCATCACTCTTCCTTAAAGTCATTACACAAGTCTAATCTCATGTCATGATATTTAGTTGTTCTTTAGTGATTGGATGGTTCATATTTATTTTATTTTATTTTATTTTGATTTATTTTATTTCTCCCTATTTTTAGTCTCATATCATGATCTACGACTATAGTGTGCCTTAGATAACACTTGATCTCGTTCAAAAATGGTTGAGAGTCACAATTGATGTATCTAAATTGATTTATAATGTTTTAATGGTGTTAATTGACATACTTTAATTTTATTTAATTTAATTTCTCTTTTTGTCATTATTTTAAGCTTTCCATATATTCAGTAAGTTGAGCATACACTATTATTGTAACACCCGAAAACGCTTCCCGAGATGTCATACGGTGCTTAGGGTCACAAGTGATCCCAAGCTAACCCCTTCTATTGACATACTTACAAGCAACTAAATAAAATACATACATTTGAACAAAATTAGTAGAAAAATAAAAAAAAACTCTTCTGAACTGGATCAATACAAATCTGATTTTAAAAGATTACAACTCTGCTGTAACAAGCAAAACGAAAATTAAATACATTAACACCACTAACTGCCTATGAAGCCTCTACTAGTACTGACTATAGGTAGCTGGGTCATGACTCCCAAATAGCCCAACTCAATACAACTAAATAAAGAAAATACAATACTTCTCAACTGCATAACTGACTCAACCCCTAAAATCAAAAGGACTCATCACCTATTGAATGGAAGCTGCGAACTGACTAAATATGGTGTATGCGCTACAACTTGTACCTACATTATGAGACAATATAGCACACAGATGTATATGTGGATCAGTACTTTGAAGATATACTAAGTATATGGTGGTGTATGCAATAGTTAAACAATATCATCAATCTTTATAGAAATCATGCATGCCATTATAGATGACTCACATAGCTTGAATAAAAATTGAAATCTGAATCTCATGAATCATAAATAAGGAAACATGTAATATAAATCTTATGAGTCATTACACATTATTCTAAAATCTGTATTCTCCTCTTATTCTCAAAACTTGTAGGCTAAAGGAAACTTTAAACAATACTTTCAAGACTCGTGCTTTTATCTTGAGGAGAGTAGAACTTCTTTAAATCTTTAGGACTTAGAACTTTGGAAACTTTAAGACTTGGGAACTCTGGGACACTTTTGGACTCGGGACACATGGGAGTTTCTTCTAACCGAAATAAACCATGTGAACTACATGGATTCCAACGTCTCGTCTACATTAGGGAGAGTTGTTCTACCCTTTCCATCAGAAGAGAACCTCAACTTTAGTGATCACTATCTCAGCCTCGGGCCCATAAATCTCAATCCTACAGTGGCACATAGTTCTGGGGCATGAAACCTTGGAATCATACCCAACTCGATGCTAAATACTACTCCCATACTAAGCTCAGAACTTTTAGAAAATCCATCTCAAAATAACTCAAGGGTCTATAATGAAGACCAAATCATGTTTCTCTTGCTTTAAATCTTAATTAATGTGGATTCCTTTCTTAACTCAGGCCCAAAACAATCTTTATTTAAAGTCAAAATGCTTGCTTATTGAATTATGCTAAATGACATAATCTTCAAGAAAACACCAAAACTCATACTTGGTTTAAAGTTTATACACATGCTCAAATAATCTCAATTTCACAATGAAGCTTAGATCATGAAATAAATCTTGGAAACACTTGAAAATCAATTCATGGTGGTAACATTCAATTTATAGCATAAATTCTCAATTAAAAACATAACATAGGTGAAATATCACACAATTCAAGACTTGAACACTTTATAACTTCATAAATTTAATTTAAAGTAAATTGGGTACAACCTATTTGCAAAAACACCAAATCATTTGATAAAAATTAAAGCTTTGGGCACAAGAATAAAAGAATTATTCTTATTCAAACCCCACATACCTTAATGGTGATGAAATTGTTGAAAGATTGGACCTTTAAGCTTGATTGAAAGAATCCTTGTAGAGAACTTTAGATTCAGAGCTTAAATTCTTGATTCTTGAGAGGTAAACTTAGATTTTATTCTTGGGAATAGGGGAAGGGTTTTGGATCATAAATAGACTGATTTAGGGGTTAGGGATTGTAAATAATGTGTTTAAAAATCTCTTATAACTATTTGGAGTGATTAGGGACGGTTTAGGGGTGTGAAATAACTTCAACACCCTTGATATAAGTCAAAACAGAGTGTTTTTGGCACTTGGAACTGAATTAGGCAGCACCCAAGTAATCGTACAAGCCAGGTTTGGCGGCACCTAACCAATCACCTAAGTTTCGCTGGGTGGCACCTAACCAATCTCATACCCTTACTGCCTCTCACAAAAATGGGCATAACTTTTCGCTCGGATATTGGATTAAGGCGAAATTGGTATTGTTGGAAAGCTAATTCGATTCTCTATAATTTGGTGGGTCTAAATATGCAAAAATACTACATATACATCAAGTTATTCTCGTTCAAATATGACCTTTGAAAAATCAAACACTAAAACTTGTTGGATTCAAAAGCTCTTAGCTTGCATTACCTTAAGTGACTCCTATGAACACGTTAAACACATCATAAGCTCTCTTCACACTAGGATACTCATTGTAAGTCATGTACTCAAATATGAATTACAATATTAGAGGTTTCACACGTAGAGCAATTCATTTTCTAGTTTAGAAGTATATGGGTATTATAATATCTCCCCCTTGAAATCAATCATCCTCAAATGATGGGTAGGAACTTATTGAAACATTAAAGTATAATGTGTTTTATAACGAAGAATATAGCTAAGCTAAAACTTTAGAAATTCTATCATGAAGTTTAATTCTGAGCTGATTTGACTTACTGACCATCAGGAAACTGGTTCATGCTAGGAGTTTAGAACTTACTTGATATTTCTATGATACAATCATTAATATAGAACTGCAAAGTGATAAATTATTCAGGCATGAATCATGAGACAATGAGACTAAGATTGTACTAAGGGTGCTACACTATCTGAGCTGGTATACTTGGAAAACGGAGGTTATGCTCTGAGCACTTACGAACTGAGTCATGACTAAATAGCTGAATCTTAAACATGATGCTTGGACTAAGCTGAATTTGTAACTTACATGGATGATACGAGAGAGACTAGGAACTCATGAAATGACACCAAAATAGTCCACTCAATAAGGCACAAACCGATGAACCTTTGAGAGTTAGTTTCAGCCAAGAACAAGAATACGAGTTTCAAAAGTTAACAAGGTGTTGGTGACTCCAAAATCAGCCAACCAATATAAGTTACAACACAATATAATGAACAACGAAGAACAACGACAATGTTATAACAAGACAACACCACACGGCTTGCAACACAAGATATAAACTACTACAAGATGAAAACAAACAAAAGGATAGATAGTTAGATGAAGGTGGTGTAAATCCTAGTAACCAAAGAGTACATAAAACTATAAGAACCCTAACACCTACACACACGATCACCTAACTCTTACGATGACACAAGAGAGGCTTCCACCACTCAAGTGCCAAGGTTTCTCAAAACCAAACAATTACAAGAGATTCCACCCTTGAATTGCTATCCTAGTTATAAGTTTCGATTTACCTTAAGTAGAGAGAGGACTTTAGTGTTTCAAATGTCAAGAATTACAAAAATAATTACTAAGCCTCAAAATACCTATCTTGTTCTATTTATATTACATAACAATTTAGACTTAAAATGACAAAAGTGACCCTTTAATGAAAAGCCTTCAAAGGCCACCCCTCTAGTGTAGCAAATAAGAAAATAGGATGATATTTTTCTACACTTGTACACACGTTGATCTTTATAGTCATACTTGTATAATCCTCTCAACTTGAGAGGAATTTGCCCTCAAATTCAAGCAATCATCGCGGGCAAGCTCTCCTCTTTTCATCATCTCTTCATTGCTCTTCCTAAGGTTAGGATGTTCAACCAAGGGTCCCATGATATCATCAAGCATTCTCCTTTGATTTATATGTTCTACAACCTGCACATAAGAAGATTTGATACTAGGAAAAGTGCTAGTATCTCGGTTAGTAATCAACAAAGAGTCCTTGTGGGAAAATCCCACAATCCCAACTCTCGGCTTCTCTCCTTCTTTATCCTCCTCACTAACGGCTTCTTTTTCTATACCATCACTAAGCATGACTTTCCTTTCCATATACATAGGCAATAAAATCTCACCTTCACATGGTAAAACATCTTCCTCATCCCCTTTTTTGGCTCCTTGAGTTCTACCTTCTCTCCATCTTAAGATTGATCATCAATATCCTTCAGTTCAAGTCCTACCTCCTCCCCAAGAAAGTATAATTTTCCCTCCCTTAGGATCATATTTCTCCTATTTAGACACTCGTTAGCCTTGTGTCCCCAACCTTGGCATTTAAAACATTAAAAGCCGTTAGAACTAGAAGAGAAATACGATTTACCTTCATTTCTCGAAGGGTACCTTTGGTGATCCTTGTTTTTATATTGTGAAGCCTTGTCCTCGGTTTTATCCATATTAGATGGGTTATTTTTTTCGTTGTTCCAACTCGAGGGAGATTTCCCTTTGATCTTGACACTCGGTTTCTCTTGTAATTCCTTCTCAACTTCCAAGGCAGCTTGGAAGATGGCATCAATGGTGTCAAACTTGTAAAGTGTCAATCGTGAGGCAATGTCCCTAATCAACCCCACCTTGAATCAAATGATATCATGACTTACTTGCTCCTCTCGGTGATTAAGTTTCAAAATGAGTTGTTGGAATTCATCATAGTAAGCCACGACGCTTTTGTTCCCTTGCCTCAAGTTATACAACTTAGCAAGGAGATCTTGATGGTAACTCTTGGGTGAGTACCTTTGTCTCATGAGGTACCTTAACCTAAACCAAGGACGGGGCTGCCCCTCAATCAAAACATTGCCAAATCGCTTCACATACTCCCACCATGTAGTAGTATAACACTCAAAATATGCAATCGTATAACAACTCTTTTTCTTCTCGGTAAGGTCATTAACTTGGAAGATTCTTTCACAAGTGGAATCCTAAGCTAGAAATTATTCTGGATCACTCTCACCTTTGAATGTTGGAAGCCCCACCTTGATGGTATTTAGACCTACATCATGGTTTTGGTTCCCTTGTTGGTTCCAAAAGACCAACTCTTTATTCTCAGCCATGAACTTCTCTTCGATCATCTTTCCTACCCCTCATCTCCTTCCTTCTTATGTAAACATCATCGTATGGTCCATAACCAGCATGTTGTTCTTCTCTGCTATACCCCTCAACATGGACGGGTCTATTTGGGTTAAATGGATCTTGTAGCGGTGGGATTGGATTTAGATAGTGAGGTATTTAGTCAAGTGGATTTTGGATGGGAGGGCTTGGGTTTATGTAATACCCTGGGAAATTTTTCGTTGAAATTTTATGCGTAAACGTGTTGGGTTCTATCTTCTAAAATGAATTATAAATTTTCCGTGTGGAATGTATTAGATTATGACCCACCATTGCGTAGAGTATCGAATAAGCTTTCTAACGATATGTGAATCATCCAAAATGGACATCCGAGCGACGAGTTATGAACATTCCGATCGAACCGTGAATAGTAGTGAACAATAAAACGTGTAGGAAAAAGTACTGAGGCCTGGCGTATTTTTGCTCCAAGTTTAAATGATCATAAATCCTTTTACATAATGATCTGGATGATCTACTATATATCAATGGAAAGCTCTGCGAGTCCTCTTTCCAATGAAATTAGTTTCATCCAATTTGTCTATCGGAGCAAAAAGTTATGCTCGATCTACTTCAGCCTATCAAAAACAAATTTTTGAGTCAACTTCAAATAATCATAACTCCTCATACATAATGATCTAGGTGAGATACTATATATCAACGAAAACATATTAGAGTCCTCTTTCTAATGAAATTGGTTTCATCCAATTTGGATATCGGAGTAAAACGTTATCGTTGATCTACTTCAGACTATCAAAACAGTCCATCAAAGGATAGATTCAAGAATTATTTGATTTTTAGGGGCATTTTGGTCATTTATCCTCACGCAAAATCCATCCAAACTCTATATTAAAGCCTATTAGAAGCATTATATGTTATATTTTATCAAATTCCCTCAAAAAGAAAACCCTAAGCTCCTACATCCAACTTCAAGAACCTCCAAAGTTCATCATTAATTTTGCAAATTTATTCAAGATTCTAAGTTCATAGTTCAAGAACTCCAAGAACCACCATTCAAAGGCACGATTAACATCTCAAAAACTACTATTGATCTAAAGTTCATCATTCAAGGTATGTGGGGTTTTTTAACAAGAACTCTCTTTCGTTCTTGTGCCCAAAAGTAATTTTCTTTACAAAGGCATGATTTTTATTTAATTTTTATGAATTTAAAGCATGAACCCATAGCTTATGATGATTATTATGAAATCTTGATGTTTATGATTTTGAAAGATGAATTTACATGTGTGGAGATATAAAGCATGAATCTTGAATGATATTTATCATGATTTTGATATTTGGGTCGTGAATACCCATTGGAAATTGTGTTTTTTTTGAGAAAGTGTGTTTTATAAGTACGTTAATGTTGAATATTTGAGATATTTTGAATGATTCGACCTTTTGGTCTTAATGGGGTTGTTTTGAACTCGAGTATGAAAAAAATTCACAATGTGGTTGATTTTGATAGATGGGAAGCATGATGGCTCTCGATGTATATTTATATATATTACTGAAATTGTTTTATTGTGGATTATCTTTGAAATGATCTAAGCTAAGTTCGGGAGAACTCTTTAGCACCGAGTGGGAGGTGTAAAGCGACCTTACTTTCCTAGAACTATGTGACCCCGTAGGAGTGAGCCTGAGGCTGATTTATATAGTGATAACTAGTTTGTATGGATTTGATATCGATATTCCTACTCTGATGGAAAGGATAGGATGTCTCTCCCCAACGTAGGTTGTGCGTTGGACTCCATGTAGCTCACATAGTTTATGTCGGTTATAGGATCTCCCAGTGTGTGTGTGTTTCCTTGTGTCTATGGTGAATGGTGAAGTGATTTGAAAGTGGAATTGTGAAAGTTATTCTTTCGAAAGATTTAAATGATATTTACATTATGAGAATTGATATTCTTGATGAACTGAAAGTGATTGACAAATAATATGATGACTCACATGTGTTATTGTACATATTTCATCCTCTCATGATTATGATGATTTTCTTCGGGCTATGTGAGTCTTTCATAGATCCTGCATATTTCTTATAAATATTTATGATGATGATGTTTATACAACTGTATACACCCCCATATACTCGGTTCTTTTCCATGGTACTGACCCACATTTTCGGATGTGGGCTG
>NC_061112.1:89391651-89443706 GCF_002878395.1 Capsicum annuum | reverse complement strand
TTTAGTGGTATATCTAGAGCCAATGTTTGTTATAGAATAGTATCAGTCATATCAGGATCAGTATTTTAATAATCAGTTCAAAACTCAGTTAGTAATCAGTTCAGAACCCAGCAAACTCAATTCAGTTTAGTAAGACAGTATGAATCGATAAAAGATCTGTCCAGCCTAGCATAGTTTAGAATTTTGTCTAGTGTCTATTAAGTTAGGAGTAGGATTTAGCACCGAGTGAATCCAAAGATGGGGACTCACCTACCAACATAGTTTGTGATCCTCAGAAGTAGTCCTTATGTTCCAAAACTATGTAGTCAGTGTAGGTTGAGACATCAACTTGCCAGTTGAGGGTTGATAAGGTGTCCTACCTTCCAATTGAGGGTACCACTATCATTATATAGAGCAACTGGCAGATGAGGGTGACTCGGTTTGTCTTTACCCATGGCATGGTACTGATACCCTTCCAACTGGGTTAAAGTTTGGACCCCAATCTATTCAGAAAGGGGCATGCCGATTAGATGATTACCTCCCACAGTCTCAGTTTCAGTCTTCAAAATAGAACTCAGTTTAGTTCTATAGAAATTAGGACTATCAGATACAGTCTCTCAGTTTAGTACAGAACTCAGTACAGTTCCACGGAATTCGCACTATCAGATACAGTCATTCAGCTATTAGTTATACAATATCAGTAGACTCAGATATCAATAAATAGTAATTCAGAACTCAGTATCCGGTGTTATCATGACCTTAGTTACAACTTTCGTATTCATGCATGTACTTTCATTCAGTTATACTCATGTTATTCAGTCAGTATTGTTCATGCATATGAACTCATACATCTCAGCCTACCTCACTGTGCATACCAGTACATTCAAAGTACGAGTGCATACTTTTCTTTTACGCTATGATGCCTTATATCATAGGTTTAGATGCACGGGCTCCCGATTATATACAGTAGGTTGATCCATCAGCAGTAGACTAGTGGTGGTGAGTCCTCATTGTTCGAGAATAGATTTATTATTTCATTATTTCATTACTCAATTTATTTCAGTAGTCGTAGTTATTTGGGGACTTATCCCATCAACTCCTTGTTCAGGAAGTAGAGGCTTTTCAGACTAGAGTATTTGTAGATAGATGTTTTGTTTTGGTATTGATGTACCGTAATTAGTATTTATTTCAGATTTGAACCTTATGAAAGATTTCTTGTTAATTTCTGCATAATTACAATATTGTTATTTAGTTAATGCAGCAGGTATCAGTCATGGGTTAGCTTGTGCTACTTCAGGATTATGAGCACCGTGTAGCATTCGGGTACATACTTAGGGTGTTACACAGTAACACCCTCATGCACACCAAAATAAAGAGTTTTTGAGAGAAGTATATTGAGGTTTGAATGGAGAGAGAGAGGAGAGTGAAGAACAATGAAAGGGGGGGAGTGAATAGCGTAAAATGGCAGCTGGTGGTCTCTGAAAAACCTTGTTGCTTCCCATTTTTCTCCAATTACATCATTTTCGGTTTGCAAATTTTGATAATTGGATTCCACACTCCTAAAAGGGTCAAATCAATTTTGTATCAGAGTTTGATATAGTGGGTCCGTTTGTTGAGGTTCTTCGACTCGAGGTCTCCAATTTTGGATTTTTGTCTTCTTATTCAAATAATATTTACGTTTGAAAGCTTCAAATTGAGGTCCAATTCTAATCTTGTTCTTTTTTAATTTCATTAATTTGTTTGTTATTGTGTGCTTATGATGCAAAGTTCTTGAATATGTGTTTATTGTGATCATGTCGAATTGTTGTTGAATGTGTTGAATGCATTGGAGTAAGGAAATCTGATGTAGTTTGATTAATGATTAATTAATTTTGATTTGGATGAGAAATTGGTAATTTGAAAAATAGAATTAAGGGTGGGAATTGGAAATTGACAAAGGTTAACATTGATTATTTTGATTCATTGATGATTGTTTAATTCAAACTAAGTATTGATGTTATTAAAAGAAATAGTATCATGATCGGGTGAAATTTGCAGGCTAACAGTAGACCGGGTAGGAAAATTTAAGAATAACGATTTGATAAGTGATTGAATATGTGCGTGAATTGTTCGTTCTACTTTATCGCACAAAAATTGAAATTGTACTCATTTGGCTGGGGAATGCACCGAGGTATCTGTATTATTTCATCTGAGGAATGCCCCAAAAAAGTTGTACTTTAAGCCGGTGCACGGTCAAGGTTCAAAATGTTGGGTGAAATTTAGTTTAGGATTAGTTTAGAATAGAGTAGGTTTTAAAATTTTGTATTTTTAATTTTTTGGACTATATAAATTGGACTGGACACTATATTTTTGGGTTTGAATTTTGTTTGATTTGTTTGTTTGCTTATTTTATGTGTTTGGTTGGTCTATTCACTCCATAGTGTTATACTAGCCGATATACTCCACGAAGTGACTATGGTCGAACCACGGGACCGAGTGGGGCCTAACACCTTCCCCTCGGTCAATAGAATTCCTTAATCGAAATCTCTGTTCGTAAACCAATTATAAAAAGTCAAAAAATTATTTTAAAAAAGGATTTCTAAAGGTGACTTTGCACACCAGATTATGCCAAGTGGCGACTCTGAGTTTTGATTATTAAAAATCCTTTTCAAAACAAATTTTCATCTTTTTATCACTTAATAATAAAACCCTTTTCAAACTTAAAATCATATTTTTTTTTGGTTAAAAAAGGGGTGTGACATATAGTACTTCACCGCCAACTATCAATACAATTCATGCCACAACTATCACTAACCAACTAATTAACTCCACTACCAACTAACTGCACTATCTAACTAACTACCTCTCTAGTCAGTTGTAAAAATAATTATGCTACTATCAACCAATTCAACTAATTATAGCTAATCATCTATTTCAGGAACATTGTCTTCAATAATCACCACTTTTGTTCTACCTAAAAAATATCCTTCGGTGTGACACCTGTATATGAATGACTATATATTTATTGATCCCTGTTCTGTTTGATAAGATAGTTGGTTTCATAGACAGAATATTTGTTTTGTGTGAAGCAATAAATTCTTAAAATAGTATGGCTTTGTGGAACTCAGCTGCAAGAAATTTCAGACCAATTGCACCATATTTCCTCAAACTCTATCCAACTCAAGATGTTGGTGATCAAAATTTGGCCTTTTCTTTTATTCATCAATCGGTGATTACGAGGGGTCTATATTGTTAAATTTTGTGAAAAAGAAAGATAGAGCCGTGGTGATCCAATTGTGTTTGCTGTTATTTGCTCATTAAACAAGCTATTTAAGAAATCAAACTTTCAATTTTGACTCCAGTGCTAAAATCAAAATCATGTAAAATTCATTGTGGTCGACCCTTGTGAATTAAATTTATTATTGGTTTAGACAAGCTATACGAAAGTCAGTGTAACACCCCAAGACTATCCCCTAGATGTCACAAGGTGTTTAGAACCACAAGAGATCATAATTTAACCCATGATATTGGCATCACTCATGAGCAATTGAATAAAATACATAAAACTAGAAATAATATATGGAAGAGATGTCATTGGCAGAACTTATTCGTTATAAAACTGTTTGAAACATTTACAAAACTGGAATTTATGAAAGTAAATTGAAACTGAATACAACGGAATACGTTAAGTCTGACTAACTATCAATGAAGTCTCTACTAATAGTGACTATAGGTAATTGGGACATGACCCCTTGACATTCTTAATCAATACGACTGAATAAAAAATAATATTAGAACTAGAGTTGACTCGAGTCCTAGAATCAGGAGAACACAACATCTACTAGTTGGAAGCTGTGTTCTATTTGATCATGGTGTTGTGAGCTACAACTTGTACCTATATCATGAAGCAATGTATCCACACACACATATATATTGTTAGTACTTTGCAATGTACTGAGTTTGCGGTTTGAATGCAATAAGTAAAACTAAAGTTGACCATACTTTCAAATTATTCATCCTAAGTGTAAGGGACTCACCATGATCATGAATAAAATGGAAAGTTAAAATATCATAAATCATGAATAATAAAGCATAATCAGATAAGCTTAGTGAGTCATTACACTTAGTTTCTATAAACTTTGTTTTTCCTTTCTTTATGGGAGATTCTTATAACCAACATAAATCATGTGAGCTATGATGGAGTCCAACGTCTTAAACATGTTGAGGAGAGTTGTTCTTGGCCCTTGCCATTAAAATAGAACCTTAAGTTAAATTGATCACTATACTTATCCCATATTGGGTAATGGAGGGGACACTCTCTAGTAAGGCCCCTAAACATAAACCTATGGTGGCACGTAGTTTCTAGAGAATAGGATGTGCTAAATCCACATTCCCCTCATGGGGCTAAATACTACTCCCAAAATATATAAGTATATGTACATACTTTTAAAATCTGCCTTTAAATAGTATATGGCATTATAAAATGAAAACCAACTATGTTTCTCTTACTTAAATCATATTTATGAGGAAACTTGTAGATTTCATTTCATATCTTAGATCATAATATCAAGCTGAACTTTAATCATTTTGTAATACTTTTAACTTGATCTTAAAAGCTTAAACTTCTTGTAAACTCAAAAACTTATGCTTGAACTCGAAATCATTCTTTATCTCATAGAAACTTCATATCAAAATATCAAACTCAATGCTCAAATTGAAATCTTTTATCAATTTATCAAACTTCATGTCAAAATAATGAAATTCATCACATAATAGCTATCATGTAATTAAAAGCATGAGTAAATGTAAATTCTTGTGTACACTAAAATTTAGATCATATGATAATGCTATAATCTCAAAAACATGGAAATTTGGGTATGAACCCTAATTGAAATCACACAAATTGGACTTTAAAATCAAAGCTTTTAGGCACAAGTATGAAAGGTTATCCTTCTTCAAACCCCACATATCTTAATTTCTTGATTTCTTGAAAGACAACATGAATTTGGATCCTTAGAAGTTGAACTTTTGGAAGTAACCCTAATTTCTTTTCTAATGAGAGTGGAGAGGAGATTGAGTGTTGAAACAAACTAATAATGGATATACAACTCTAATTGAATGATTTAAATTGTGGAGTAGGGTTTGAGGTGTGCAAAGGACCAACATACCCCTAAAGAAACTGAATAAAAAATGCAGGATTTTTCAGTTGACAACTAAATTGATAGCTTGTCAACTAGTTGATAAATTATGAACTTAGTCGTCAACCACTAGCTGGACTTGAACAAATTTTGGTTAACGTTGATGAATAATTTTATAACTTATCAACTAGTTGATGGCTTGTCAATATATTCATCACCTTCCCTAAGTGATTTAGGGTCTTTTCTGGTTAAGGCTAACGACTAAGTTAATAACTTATCAACTAGTTGACGGCTTGTCAACTTAGTCGTCACCTTTCCTAAGTAATTTAGGGACTCTTCTGGTTAAATCTGGCGACTAAGTTGATATCTTCTCTACTAGTTGACAGCTTTTCAACTTAGTTATCACATTTTCTCTCAGGAAGACACTCCCGGGTAAAATGAGCATAACTTTCTACTCTGATATCGGATTAAGTTGAAATAGAATGACTTGGAAAGAAGACTCAAAGATATTTCATTTGATATATACTATACCACCTAACTCATTATATTATAGGTGTAATGGTCATTGGAAATTTACCCAACATGAAACATCCATTAAAACTCAATCGATAGAAAAGTTCTCAACTCATCTTTGAGTTAAGAGATCTTTATGATCTCGATTCATATCCCAAGATCTTCCCATACTATAGAATTGATCAACACACTTATTTTGACATTAAAATCATTTATTTTGGGTCTTTATACCTAGGAATGACACCTCGAATTCTAGCCTAAATATGTGGGGTATTACAGTCAGTCCTGATAACTCTGAAAGAGTCATCCAAATCGCATTTTTTACATGAATCATGAAGTATTTGGTGAGATCCTAGTGATAACAATCATAGTCAAAATTGAGAATCAAAATGCAAAAAATAAAATAAAGAAAAAGATATGTGGAATTATCAAAATTTTATCAGACTTGTGAGCAACAAAGGGCTCTATACCTTCCCCTCTCAATTGAATCCAATTAAACAAAAGCAAATCCGATTCAATCAAAGACGAGAAAACCAAATTGAATCTACAAAGAGGGTAACTCGATGATTGATTAAATTAGAAGAATTTAACATGGGAAATTTAGAGAATCCACTCTAAATACTCAATCTATGATTTTCAACTAAAAATTACTCTAATGTTAGGCTTCACCTAGAGAATTTAACTACAAGATTCAAAGATCTCAATTAATCAAATCTAAGGAAGAAAATAATTATGGCTACTATTTATGGTTATTGACTTTACATTAATAACCTATTACTAAAATAGCCCAAAAGTGTATATTTAGAAAATAACCCACAAGAGCCTTCTTAATTGCCCTAATGACATCTTGATTTCCCATGGCCTTGTGTATTTGTAGTTCCATGACTTCTTTTGGTCTCCAAGAAATAATCTATATGTAGAAGCCCCTCCTAATATGCCCCACACTAATCATGCTCGTATTATCCTCCCATTCTTTATAAGGATTCATTCTCGAATCCAGACCTTGCAAAAAAAATGTGGAGGTTAAATAAACCAACATATACTTATAGCATGAGGATTAGCACAAGGGTTATTAAAAATACCAACTCACCAAGGAGGAACACATTTAAAATAATCTTTTATTTTAAATAAGAGTCATTTATCATATAAAGTACAAAGAATTTGGTTATAAAAATTATCATGTGACAAGGAAATTACCGAGGTATTATTAACCTCAAAGAGGTGAAAGACCCATATACCACTTCCTCTATAGTAAACAAATCCCACGCCAACATAGGTATCATTATAAGCATAAAGTTAGAAAAAGAAAGGTGATAAGCAAACTATTGCCGTGTAGGGCATGCCAAAAGATACAGACACTAGTAGATAAGGAGAGATATTTTAAGGGCAAAACAATCCTCTCTATCAAGCGACTTCCCAAAGAAATAAAGTGCACCAACGAAGCCATACTACTAGAATGGTCGAGGAATATAGTAGGAGTCAAATCACTCCATATGAAATAGTACTCCTAATGAGTTAGGATACCTCTTATCATAGTATCAAGTTGATTCCAAGAGTCCCATCTAAAAACTTAACTTGTCCAACCCTTTGAAGGTGACAAGGAGCCTTTAATATCCATGAAATGTTCCATATATAAACAAACCACTTAGTATTCCACAGTTGTGGATCACACAACGTAAGCACAAGTGTATCAAATAAGAATGAAAGTATATAGGAAACTCCAAAAATAAGCAATGGCATATTTGCCTTGGTGTTCACAAACATAAGACCATGTTTTAGCAATGGGTCATCATTTGAAAACAAGTAGTAAAGAAAGATGTTACTTTAATGAACCTCATCCAATGTGTGCCTACTTATAGAATCACCTTTTGATCCATAAACATTAAGTGTTTGATCAAAAAATGGGGTCACCCAAGAATAAAAGGATCATTGGAGAACGTACACTCTTTTCATTCGACCACTAAATCCTCACTAGACGTACTATAATCTTCTAAGAAGAAAGCTCCATCTGCAGAAAATGGGTCAGCATACCATAGTGGATTCTGAATCACTTTATAGCCTTTAAAAAGGGCTAAACTTTCATCAGGTCAAGGCATACCACTATGCATTTCACAAGGAGTGATCTCATCATTTTCAAATAAAATATTATACTTAAAAGAGTGATGATAAATCCAAGAAGGGGAATTACTACATGTAGTTTCACTCTCAAAAAGTATATCTTATTTTTTAAGAACTTTTATGTACATAATCTCTATGAACAAAAAATAATAGGATCTTTAATAAAATATATGATCAAAGAGTCACTCCTACAAAATTGATCAAATTTATCAACGTAACCTCTAACTTGAGGTTCAATAATCACATCACAAGATCCCTAAGTAGTGTAGCACATTCAAAAGCTAGTTGATCACAGCAATTTCACTTGATAGTGAACTATTATTCAAAGAACATGTATCAATACTAGGTAGACACAAATTAATCTTACTAGAACAATCAATTCGGTCATTAATCAGATGAACTAGTGTATCCACAATCTCAACATGAACATTATCAAAACTTGGTAAACAATCACATGAAAATGTACTATTATTCAAGGCACAAGTGTCAATACTAGCTGGATACAAATTGATCTTACTATAAGAATTAATCAGGCCATCAGTAAGATCAACTAGTGTATGAACAATCTCAATAAATATATATAGGACATTATTATTTTAGAAGTAAGAACACCCCAAATAAATATTACAAGTACCTAATATTCCTACACCACACCATACGTTTACTTGATAATTCCCAAGTAGAATAAGTATTCTTACTAGTTGATCAATTAAAACTACACAACTAAATTAATAGGATCTTGAAATAGATATAAAGGTAAACCATAATAATCCACCACTTCATGGGATAGACATGGATTATCAAGTACAAGATCAAACCCTAGAACATAAAACATTGTCATTTTTGTTTTAAGAATCCACCTCTCCAGGTCGTGTACATCTTGAGACATTGATTTTACTCTACTATCATGGCCTATTGATCCTACCATCCTACCTCCAACACCATTACCATATGGAGAAGTAGTAACATTAGAATGACGATAAGAAATACAAGTTATTTTATCCCAAGAAGTAGAGAATGTTCTTCGCCTATGATTCACACAATGTCTTTGAAATCAATTCCCCCGCATATATATTCCCTCTACTAGGAAAAGAAGTGGCACAAAATCATGAAGATAATGCATCCTCACAACTTCATGTTCTATCACAATCTTTGTCAAATGATTCATAAGACATATGAGAGAAAGCACCGTACCTCACATCATCTTCATCCCCATGGTGTGTTATATTAAAACCCCCATATGCTTCATAATCACTACCAGATTCATTATAAGTTACTTCTACTCATTTATGTTCATAATAAGTTTCATAAGACCCATTTATTTCACATTTATCTTCGATGTAGTAGTTATCACCACCATATCATTCATGACCATAATTACTCTTTTTCGATTAGATAGTCGACTTACTTTGATAGACAGTCGGCTACTGAAGTGTAATGTAAAGTGTAAAACATAAAGTGTTGAAAAGGAATTACTCTAGGTATTTTATACTAGGTGGGACCTCTAATAGGTCTTACTCCAATCCCCTTGGGTTGCAATGATTCTACTAGCTCTTCTTTAATAAATAAAAAATTATAAGATTTGAGTTAAGCTTTTGGGCATTAACTCACACTCCTTTTATTTTCTCTTTTTGATACAAAAGCCTCACTAGATATGCATTTCTTTACTCTCTCTTTGAGTACACAATAAACCACAAGAGAATACAATGCTCAATGAAAGTAGAGAATAAAGTTAGAGAAGGTTGAGATAGTGTATAACTCTTCCTCAATCATCCACCCTATAAATACTAAAGATATGTTTACTAGCCATTGGAAGTTTTTATAATAAAAGGTAAACCCAAGAGATTTGATCCTTGGAAATGGGATATGAGAATCCTATTTCCAAGAATAAGGTTGGATCACACTAATGAGCCTTAACTACCCAAAACCCCCTTTCCTTGGAAGTTTCAATGCCTTTAAAGCTTTGAACAAGATTTGATACTCCTTTACTTTGACGTATTATGTTGTATTTATTCTTAAAGGAGGGACATATTTCTTTTACTTTTTGTCATGAACATGATAAGTCTTACGTTTTGCTCTTTAGCCAAGAATGCTTGATTATTTCTTTTACCATAATCCTTCAAATTAGTCATTCAGTTACATTTAAACAGTATCGATATCCCCATTTTATATGGATGATAATATTAAATAATCTAGTCGACTTTACTATTAAGCTCCACCTTGATGGACATAATAGCTCCTCCTGAATTATTGCAGTGATCACATAGTATCTTCCCTGAACTGTTGCACTATTCTACAGTCAACCTCCGATATGACATACTTTTTCTTCCTCTTTAACATAAATCATAAGGGAAGAATAGCAAGCAAATATACAATATCTAGGATAATATATCAAATCAAAAAGAAATTATACATGGGATTATGCCCAAATACAAATGAAAAAATAATATGCTCTTAAAATATAAATGCTGAAAGAGTAGTACCAGAAGGAGAAGGATTCTCAATGATATGAAAGAAGTAGGTTGATGTTTGAGCAGTGACATCCTTTATGTTAGTGAACTGAGTGGAAATAATAGTGGAGAGAGATTCAATTATTGTTTGAATATTGGCAGCAATCTTCGTGGCTTCTTTGATCACCTGGCCTAATCTTACCATAGGACAAGCAACATCTGTACTAGTTTTCTTTGTGACTTTCTTTATTTTGTCAAGAGAATGTGCGAGGCAAGTAGAAGATCTTTGATGGAATCAAGCTTCAAATCCATCTTTTTCATGCGGATGGTAACATAAAATAAAAAAGAACTAGGAACATGAGGAGGAGAGATCCTTGACTTAGGGGAAGGAGTGCCAATAAAACCACCATCAGGCATGGAAATACAGATATCATCAACTAAAACACATCCCATGATACCAAAAGCGTTGGTATTATAACACTGGTTCACAACAATAGAAGGAACGACCTTAAGAGGAATATTGCTTACTTCAAAGATATGGGTAATAATTAACCTATAAGAAAGGCTAGAGGGATCAAGAGATCCTTCAATCATGTGACTTATAATAAAAATGGAGAGATTCATCTTACATTAAGAGACAATGCAGTAAGTAAGTAATGTGTCGCACTGAGATAAGGTAGATATTAAATAAGCACAAGGAAAGAGATTAGTGGCCATAATGTGAGCAGTAACACGATTTTCAAATAATAAAATTTAGTGCCAAGAGTGGAGGGAAAGGATTCAGAGTTATCTAGAGCAATAAAATATGTTGCTTGTTCAAAAGAAACATCAAAATTCATTGGCTAGGAATTTAGGCAAAAGTATCAAACCCTGAGTAATTTACAAAAGAAAAAAAAGCATCAAACATAGCACAATCAATAAAATTCTTTTCCCATCACAAGAGTTTTGAGTTCACTAGCATGAAAAGATCAAATATTTACATAGAAAAGTCTAACAAAGAATTACAAATAATGATTAGGGTTGGAAAAGAAGATGTTTGGACATCCTTGAAACTCAAAAAAAAAAAATTTAAATGGGCAATGAAGAGATTCTAAGAGATCGATATCTACTATCCTACCATGAACCATAAATAATTCCATTGTTGAGTGAAAAAAAGATTCACTAGAGGGTCTCCAAAAATCAATTTTGATATTTAGAGAACTATCAAATTAAAGTTTTGTTGTTTTCATAGAATACTCAGAGTCATAGAAACAAAGGAGCCCATAGTAATATGAGAGAAAGAGGAATTAGAAGAATCCTGGGGAAGATTTTGGTTAGACAGATCAGAATCAAGCAGAATAGGAGAAGATGCCTTTCCTTTACCCTTGAATCGAGAACTTTTACTATTCCCCATGAAAGAGTTTTTTGAACTCTTTGCCATTAAAGATAGTAGAGGGAATGATTGTGAATTAGGTAAATATCATAACCTGAACCAGAACCTGGACGTGACAGGTATCCCAAGCCAATGAAGGCTAGAGATACCCCTAACATTACCTTAAGAGCAAATCAGTATAAAAAATAGTAAAAGTCAACCAAAGATAAAAATAGAAATATATATATATATATATATATATCAAAGGATAGATGAGAATCAAAACCAAACTCGCAATAAAATCCCAACACTGTCCATAAAAGTCTTTAATCTAGTGAATAACAACTAATTTGGGACATGCCCCTGACTATGACAATGGAAATCCAAAGTACTAGATAATAAATGAAAGCTAAAAGAGAGATCGGGCCTTCCAAAGGATGGAGGGTTCGCCACTTCACAATTGACCAACCAGGATATCAAACCACCTAACATTGTATGGGGTCATAGAAAATCTCTCAAAATTTACATCATGAAATTATGTACCTTTTGGGGATGGTCAGTATAGCGAGTACTGGCATGAAACCCAAGGAAAGGGATAAAACATACATATTCCAAAACCAATAATAAACTATATGGATAAAATATATATATACCAAAAATCAGTCATAAATCAAATGCACCATAGTGATACATAGATATAGGATGTCAGGATAGGGGCAAGGGAAATGAAACATGATCGTTTAAAGATTTAGCCCTAAACTGTGTAGCTCATATCGATCTAAAGGTACCCACGGGCTATATGGGTCTGAGCCCCTGCCAAAAGGGCCCTAGTCTATGTTAGTCGTATGTACAGGAGAATAGGATAAATCCACCAATACTCAATTAGCCTCAAAAAAATATATTGTGCAAATCTGACACAGTGGTCATAAACCCCAACATCGACAAACGTTGTTTCCAGCTTTAGTTCCCCTGGGACTACACTTTCTCAATGAGCTACACAATTCCCTTTAAGCCCAAGTAAAAACATTTTTCACATACCATTAACCAATTTTAAAGGAGTCATCCATTAAGGCATTCTGAATTGGTATCGTCATACCACTATACTTGCAAACTATTCCAATTACGCCAAGCCATAAATATTTAACCAATTATACTCCAAATTTCATTCAAATTCCAAAACCATTTAGTGACTAATGGTTTTATTAGGGTTGGGGAATATGTTAGGCCATTTTAAAGTGAAAAGGACCAAAAATCCCCCAACCTACACTAAAAAAATGAACTAGGTGAATTACGCCAAGCGGTGTGACACTTCTTTATTGCAGGGTGTAGGCAGCGCACCATGCCCTTATCGTGGGGAGTAGGCAGTGTGCCATGCCCTTATCGCGGGCCCTTACTGGTTCGAAGACCCAAAATGACCCCAAACCCTTTCCAAAAATTCCAAAACTTTCCCATTACATCCCATTAACACCTTTTATCACCATTCAAGTAAGAAATCACCATTTAATACAAAGGAGGGTCCAAAATAAATTGGTCAAAAAATTATAAGTTCTTACACTATTCCTCTTTTTGGATCATTAATCCTCGAATGATAAGTTAAGACACCCTTAGCATGATAATAGAAAGAATACAACGGAAATCAAGGAAAAATTCAATGTGATAAGAGAGAAAGTTAAACTCATACCTCAAATATTGTCATCTAACATGGGGAACAAGAATGGGTATTTGGCTTTCATATCCTCTTCCTATTCCCAAGTAGTTTCTTCTACTTTTTGATTCCTCCAAATAACCTTCACCAAAGTTATTTCCTTAGTCCTTAACTTTAAAACTTGCCTATCTAATATATCAAATGGGACTCCCTCGTAGGAGAATGAATCATTAAGACCAATATCTTCAATGACACTACCAAGAAAGGATCATCCATATACTTCTTAAGTATGTACACATAAAACACAAGATAAACTGAAGCAAACTTGCCGGTAATTCTAATTTATAAGCATCATTCCCAATACTTCTTAAAGCTTAATATGGAATAAGGATTGAGCTTCGCCTTTTCCCTAATATTATAACTCTTTTCATAGAAGAGACCTTTAAGAATACGTAATTATCAACTTCAAATTCCAACTCCCTCTACCTCACATCTGCATAAGACTTTTGGCGAATTTGAGTAGTCTTAAGTCTTTCTTGGATCACCTTTACCTTCTCCATTGCTTGGTGAACAAAGTCAGGTCCAAATAACTAGGTCTGACCCACCTCGAACAATCCAATAGGGGACCTGCACCTCCTACCATATTGGGCTTCAAAATGAGTCATTTGGATATTGGAATAATAACTATTATTATATGCAAATTTAATAAGAGGAAAATAATCAACATAACTTATTTTAAAGTCAATTACATAGGCCTTTAGAATATCCTCCAGAGTCTAAATAATGTGCTCTACTTGCCCATCCTTTTGAGGGTGGAAAGTAGTGTAAAGTTTTACCTGCGTACCCAACCTTTTCTAAAAAGAACACCAAAAATAAGAAGACAACTGCATACCTCAATCAAAAATAACAGACACCGGGGCCCCATGCAACTTAACTATTTCTTGAATGAATAACTTCGCATAATCCTCTTCTGAACAGTTGATTCTCACAGGCAAGAAGTGAGCAGATTTGGTCATTCTGTCCATAATGACCTAGATAGTATTATACTGGTTTCGCAACTATGGAAGACCCATGCTGAAATCCATATTGATCATCTCCTAATTCTACATGGGCAATTCTATTACTTGTAAAGTACTACCTGGCCTTAGATACTCAACATTAACTTGTTTATAGACCATACACTTAGCAACAAAATTTTCCACATCCCTCTTTATATTATTCCACCAATAAATCTCATTCAAGTCATGATACATCTTTGTCGAACTCGGATGAACTGTATATCTGGATTTATGAGCTTTTGTAAAATCCTTTTCCATAGCCCATCTATATCAAGAACACACAACCTACCTTAATATCTCAAGATACCATCTTCTCGAACCTCAAAAGCCATTACCTTTCATTGACCCATGTCATACTTGATCTGCACAAGTATGGGATCCAAAGCCTACTTCCCTTTGACCTCAATCACTTCTGAACGATCACTCCTCCATCCTTAGTGTCCAAAAGAATAACTCCTAAATTAGCCAGTCAGTGAATATCCTTAACCAGCTCTCCTTTCTCATCCTTAACCTGGGATAGACTCCCCATGGACAGCCTACAAAGAGCATCAACAACAACATTAGCTTTACCTAGATGGTAATGCAAACTCATGTAGTAATCCTTAAATAATTCGAGCCACCGACTCTGCCTGAGATTCAATTCTTTTTGTGTTAAAACATACTAAAAAGCTCTTATGGTTTGAATAAATATCTACATGCATCCCATACAGATAGTGACGCCAAATTTTCAAAGCAAAGACAACAATTGCTAACTCTGGATAGTGAGTCGAATAATTTCTCTCATGAACCTTAAATTGTCTAGAAGCATAAGCTACAATCTTACCATATTATATAAAAATACAACCCAACCCCACATGAGATACATCATAGTGCACAACAAACTCCTCAGTACCCTCAGGTTGGGTCAAGATAGGAGAAGTGGTCAACTTATCCTATAGTTTCTCAAAGCTACCCTCACAAGCATCAGAATATAAAAATTTTACCTTTTTCTGAGTCAACCTCATTAGCGAAGCATCAATAGATGAAAAACTTTCCATAAACCTCTTATAGTAGCTTTCTAAACCCAAGAAGCTCCTAATCTCAGTTGGAGTCATGGGTCTAGGCTATTTCTGAACCGCCTAAATCTTTTGTTGATCCACGTTGATCGCTTTACTAGATACAACATGCTAAAGAAAAAGTCACAGCACTCGGCCAAAATTCACAATTAGAAAATTTTGTATATAATTCCTGGCCCTTAAGGGTCTGTAAGACAATTTAGAGGAAATTTGGATAATCCTTTTGATTTTTCGTGTACACCAAGATGTCATCAATGAAGACTATGACAAATGGGTCCAAAAACTATCTAAACACCTAATTCATAAGGTCCATGAAGGTAGCCAGAGCATTAGTCAACCCAAAAGACACAACTAAGAACTCGTAAGGACCATACTGGGTTTAGAAAGCAGTCTTGGGAATATCAACCTCCTTAATTTTCAACTGATGATAACCGAACAAAGATCTATTTTTGAGAAACACTTAGCACCCTAAAGCTGATCAAAGAGGTCATCATTCCTAAAGAGGGGGTACTTATTTTTTATGTTGATATTATTCAACTAAGATAGTCTATACATATCTGAAGAGACCCGTCTTTCTTCCACATGAAAAGCACAGGAGCACCCCAAGAAAAGACACTAGGATGAATGATACACTTATTAAGAAGATCTTTTAATTGCTTTTTTAATTCTTTTAGCTCTGTCAGAGTCATCCTATAAGGAGAAAAGGAAATAGGATGAGTATCTGATAGGAGATCAATCCCAAAATCTATTTCCTTATTATGAGGAATCCCAAAAAGATCAGCTGGAAAAACTTCAGAAAATTCATTAGCCACAGGGACAGGTTGTAAGGAAGAACTTTCTGAGTTAGAATACTAGACCAAAACCAAATGATACTGACACCTTTTTTATATTAATTTTTTAGCTCTAAGGTAAGAAATAAACATTCCCTTGGGTACTAGAGAACTCTTTTCCCATTCTATTACCAGATCATTAGGAAAGTGAGAGACGACCTTTAGGTTCCTACAATCTAGATAAGCATAGCACAAATGAAGCTAATCTATCCCTAAGATTACATCAAAGTCTACCATATTGAGCTCTAGAAGATCTACCAATATATCCCTATGAAAGATGGATACAACACAACCCTTATAGACTTTTCTAGCAACAAAAGACTCACTCACTGGGGTAGAAATAGCTTAGAGGTTAGAAATACTTTCAGGACAAAAACCAAATCACACAGCCATATAAGGAGTCATATAAGATAGGGTAGGACCCAAATCAAGTAGATAATAAACATCATGGGAGAAAAGCTCTAGAATACTAGTGATAATATCTGGGGATGCCTTAAATTATTGGCCAGTGAAAAGAGCATAAATATGGTTTTGACTAGTTCTCATCCCTGAAAAAGCAACCTTAGCTTTCAGAGCTAATAAAATTGCCACTAGAACATTATTATCCCAAGTGGAAACCCTAGACGAAGGACTATTCTGCTATATATGACCAAGCTACTCATAATTAAAGTACCGTATTCTCCCTTTCTTATAATACACACATTAAATCATCGCACAACCACAACAAGGTAGATAGGGTGGGGCTAACTAATCTTCACTGGCCTGAGATTGAGCACCCTATGATCAAGGACCATTGTTATGCTAAAATCACCGATCACCTGAAGGCTTAGGATAAGAAGAGATAGATGATGAATAAAAACTTTACTAATTCTTTTTCTTAGGCCATTGCCTATCATCTTTCCCATATTTATCTACTTTACACCCTACTCTGCATACTTAAACTTCTTACAACACCTTATCTATATCTCTACCTACTTCTTCTTATTATCTTCCACCTGTTGCATATAAACCACCAACCTTGATATATCCATATAATTATTTAACATGGCAGCCTTAAACTCTAACACCAAGTTATGAGATAGACCCAAAGAAAAATTTCTCATTCGGGACCTTATAATAAACACTAGTTTGAGAGCATAACGAGACAATTAAGTAAACTTCAAAGCATACTCATTAACACTCATTTTACCATTCTTTAAATTCACAAACTCTTCATCCTGGGCTTCTCTCTTCTCCTGAGGAAAGAAATTATCAATAAAGGCACCTAAGAACTCATCCCACACAGCTTTTTCTGCATCTTCAACCCTCAACTCCTCCTAATCCTCATACCACTAAGTAGCCACTTTCTTCAGTCAATAAGTTGCACACTCAACCCCTTCTAAATCATTAGCATGCATCACTCTAAATATCTTCTCATTCTTATCAATAAATCCCTGAGGATCCTCCTCAACCCTAGAGCCTATAAAGGTTATAAACTAGCCAACCCAAGTAACCTTAGACAAACTGGGGGTAGGACCAATATGATTAAAATAGTGAGAATATGATGCCACAATCAACTAAGCATATGGATGGACTGTTAAAACTCAGAATTTAATATATCTCCTTGTAGGGACTGATTAGCACCAGTTTGAGGAGATCGAGGAGGACTAGTAGGCATTGGTAGAAGCCTAAGAAGAGTAGTAAAGTCAAGAGTACAGGCCCTGTATTGAATCTGCATACTATGAGTAGGGTGAACTTCCTTTGCATTAGACCCAGTTGGGGCATAAGTTTTGGTTGAGTTTCTACGACCAGTAAATCTTTGTAGAGGCATGATGTAAAATATGGGAAAATCTTGACTCTCTAGCATGAAATAGAACACAAAGAAGGGAAACCATTCCTAAATGCCTTGTAGCCTCCCCTATAAATGAGGAGCATTTACGCCTTTAAAAAGGACTCTACTCAACATGGATTTATGGACACCCAACGACTATGAATCATGCTCTAATACTAATATTTTTACAACCCAAACTAGGTCCTATCCATGACGAGCATCCCAAGACAACTAAGGTCAAAAATGACCCCTAACCTTACCTCAAGATCACATCATTATAAGCAAACAGCCGAAGTAAACCAAGATAAAAAGAGAAATAAATAAATCAAAAGATAGTGGAGAATCAAAACTAAACTTGCAATAAAATCATAACCCAGTCCACCAAAGCCTCTGATCCAACGAATACCAACTAAGTCAAGACATAATCCCGACTATGACAAAGGAATCCAAAGTACTAGAAAATAAATGAATATTGACAGAGAGATCAAGCCTTTCGAAGGATGGAGGCCTCACCACTTCATAACTACAGACGATGATATCAAACCACCTAATGCTACACGAGTTCAAAAAAAAGACCTCAAAACCTACATCATGAAATGATGTAGTGTCTTGGGATGATCAATACGGCAAGTACTGGCATGCAATATAAGGAAAGAGATAAAACATACATGTGCAAACACTAGTAATGAAACATATGGATGAAATATATATACGTATATAAAAATAAGTCATAAATCACACGCATCAAAGTCATACATAGATAAAGGATATCAGTATAGGGGAAAGGGAAATGAAACATGATCGTTTAAAGATTTAGTCGTGAACTGTACAGGTTATTCTGACCTAAAGGCACCCATGGGCTATATGGGTCTATCTCTCCCTGCAGGAAGGGTCCTAGTCCATGTTATCCATATGGACTAGAGAATAGGCTAAAGACACCAATAATTAATTATCCTCCCAAAAATATACTAAGCAAATTTTACATAGTGGTCATAGACAACTAATGTCGGCAAGCGTGGTTTCCAATGTTGGTACCCCAGGGACTACACTTTCTCAATGAGCTACACAATTCCCTTCAAGATAAGTTAAAACATTTTCACATACCGTTAACCAATTTCCAGGGAGTCGTCCATTAAGTCACTCTAAATTAGTATCGTCATACCAATAGACTTGTAAGCTATTCCAATTACGTCAAAACATAACCATTTAACCAATTAGATTTCAAATTCCATTTAAATTCCAAAACCATAGCCTCCAAGGGCATTCCAAAATCTTTTCATCCGTTTATCTTTTAGTGCAATAAAATATCTCAAAAGACTAGTTCAAATTAGATAAATCCTTATTCAAAACCAAAGTTTATAATGTGGGTTGAGGTTCATATCATTACCATGCCAAAATTTATCAATAAAGTAAAATCAAATTTACCAAATCCCACCATTATTACCATACACAAAATTAGTTCACAATTCATTATATAAAACTTAAATAGACCATTAAATAAAGGGAAAAACCATGCAAGAGTATCACAACCCAAAAATCCTCAACCCTTGTTCCAAATAAACATTCAGAAACACCTAAATAATAATTTAATCATGAAATAATTTAATACTTAAGTCAGGGAGTGTACAACATGCCAAAAAATGGAAGAATTTATGGAATCCTTGAAAAACACTTGGTTTTCTTCTCTTAAAAGTTGAAGAGAGGATGAACAATATACAAGTTCAATGATTAATGGGTTTATTAAGGTTGGGTAATGTTTAAGTCATTTTAAAGTGAAAAGGACCAAAAAGCCCCCAACCCACATTAAAATAAATAAACTGGGCAAATTACACCCAACAGTATGGAATGCATTAATGCGGGGCATAGAGAGCGTTCCACGCCCTTATCATAGGGCGTAGGAAGTGTGTCATTCCCTTATCGCAGGGCATATGCACCATGCCACACCTTTATGGTAAAGCGCCACTGGTTTGAGGTCTCGAAATGACCACAAATGAATATTCTAAAACTTTTCTATTTCATCCTGTTAACACCCTTTATCATGATTCAAGTCAAAAATCTCCATTTAATTCAAAGGAGCATCCTAAATAAATTGGTCAAAAATTATGGGGTCTTACAACAAAAGACTCGAGAAGTAAGAATTTAAAGAAAAAGGAGTTAAAAATAAAAGAAAGGAGAAGAGAAATAACCTAGGAAGATGAAGGAACTATTCTAATAACTTGTACCAAGTGGCAGATAAAGGAAGGAAAATAAATCGACACACACTTCAATCAAATCAACATTAATTAAAGATACTTCTACACATAATTGCACATACCTAATATGAAAATAAATATCTTTTAAAAAGGTTTTTAATACCAAAAGAATTTTTGAAAGAACAAAATCTTTATTTTAATAAAGACTTGGTAAAAATATCAATTAATTAAAAATCAGTGCTAATGAAGGATAATTCAATGTCAACTTTTGAAATATAGTCTCTAATAAAGTGATGCTTAACATCAATACGCTTAGCACTAGAATGATGCACGAGAACTAGAATTATCACAAATTTTTTTATAGGTTTAAAAGATAAATCATAGTCATCGAGTTGATGAGACATTCAAAGACTTTGAACACAACATAATCCAATAGCAATATACTCAGATTCTTACTATTCTAATGAATTTGAATATATTTCTATTGGAGAGTAAGACACAGTTACTGAACTTGGGTTAACCCAAGTGAGTAAATCTCTCAAACCTCTTTTAATCTTGAAAATATATAACAGAGCCCAAAGCAATGGGAGGAATAGTAAATCTAGTAGGTTGTGATACTTGTCACTTCATGGAAAAATCTCTTATCTCATGGAATAGTAAGAAACAAAATAGTGGTTTTATGGGCGAGTATGCCTACGAGTTCTTGATTGATTTATGAGAGAAGTGGTATAGCCTTGGAATGCTTGAGATTCATGAAGTTGGTTACATTACCTTTTATTTGAGAGATGTAGCTAGGGATTAGTGGAGGTCACTTGTTAGATGTAAGCCTCTTAGTTAGCCAAAGATGACGTGGGATTAGTTTGGTTAGGCCTCTTTTGAAAAGTTTATGCCCTATAGTTTGAGGGATCAAATGAGGGATATGTTTTATCACTTGGATTAGGGATCCATGACTATCGCTAAGTATGATTAACATTTCCATAACTTGTCCAAATATTCTATTGCTAGTATTTCCATTGAGTCTAAGAAGATTTAAAAGACTGTAGAGGGATTAGTTGCTATATTTCAGTTGGCTACTGCCCATTTGGTAGTGTGAGGGGCATTATTTAAGAGTTTGGTGGATCATTCATAGATGACCAAGGTTAATCTTTGATTTATATAGGGAGTAACCAAGAGAGTGCACCGTCAGGGTGAGTTCAATGGTTATGCCCCTCGAGGCAAATATTTTAGAGGTTTGTGTGGTTACCATGGTAGAAAAGTACAGGAAGCATTACAAGGTTTGGGCGGTACTTAGGTTCAGTGGCTATAGGTTCCATTCTATCTCAGTCGTACCTCCTCAAATTAAGTTAGGATACAAGGGTTGTTATGATTGTGATAATTTTTTCCATGTGTCTAAGGATTTCCCTTACTGTATTTTTAGACCTACTTTTATATCAACAGTGAGAGGTAACTCTAAGAGGGTAGAGGTACTACTAGAGGTACATGAGGTAGACGTAGTGGTACCTATAGTTGTGGTTGAAGGGTTGCTCAGTCCATAAGTTGATGTGGTCAGTATTATGATATACCCACCAGACCTGAGGGAGGATTTTGATTCTGCCATCACAAGTATCATCTTTATTTGGTTTAGATCTGCATCTGTGTTAATTAATCCAGGGTCGACTTTCTTCTATGTGTCATATACTTTGCTTCTAGTTTTGATTCTACTTGTGAGCCTCTTGCCATACCTAGTCATATATAAACCCCCGTAGAAGACTCTTTAGTGGTGGATCGAGTGTATTGATCCTGTGTTGAGACCTTTCATGGGTGTGAGTCTTAGGTAGATTTAACTATCCTAGAAATGGTAGATTTTGATATCATCTTAGTTATAGATAGGTTAGCTCTCTATCATGCTATTATAGAATCTTATAATAAGATCATGACTTTTGCTTCATCGGGAGTGCCAAGGATAGAATAAATGGGTATGCTTTATTTTGGCCCTAGGAGAGTTATATCCTTTTTACGTGCTCATTGTATAGTAGAGAGGAGATATTTGCCTTACTTGGCATATATTCGTGATACTAATATTTCTTTACCGCCTTTTTTAGATTTTTTTCGTATTGTCTCAGAGTACATGGATGTTTTTTCTTATGGATTTAACTATTATGACTTTGAATCATGATTTAGTTTTGCCATTGATGTGGACCTGGACACCAAGCCTATTTTTATTTCTCTTTATAGGAAGGTCCAAGCAGAGTTCAAGGAATCGAAGGATCAATTGCAGGAATTATTCGATAAAGGATTTATCCAATCTAGTATATCACCTTAGGGTGTGCCTATCTTGTTTCTAAATAAAAAGTATAGGTCTACACTTACGTATATTGATTATCGATAGTTGAACAAGGTAACAGTTAAGAAGATGTATCCTTTTCCTTGTATTGATAATTTTTTTATCAGCTTCAAGGTGCTTTGCTGTTTTCAAAGATTAATTTAATGTTTGGGTATCACTAGTTGAGGATTAGAGTTTTAAATATTTTTAAGACAACATTTTGAACTCGATACAATCATTATGAGTTCTTGGCCATGTCCTTTGGGTAGACCAATACCCAAACCGCATTTATGGATTAAATAGATTGGGTATTTCGATCATATCTCAACTCTTTCATCATTTTATTTATAGATGATATCCTTATTTAATCCAAAATTGAGGTCGACCATGAAGATCATTTGTAGATTGTAATTTAGATGTTAAGGGATGAGAAGTTGTATTCTAAGTTCTCCAAATGCAAGTTTTGCCTGGAATTTGTCTCTTTCTTGGGTCATATTGTGAACAAGGATTGCATTATGGTATATCTCGCCAAGATTATAGTAGTTTGTGATTGGGCTAGGCTAACTTTTCCTATCGAGTTTTAGAGTTTTATTGGTTTAAAAGAATAACATCGACGCTTTGTTGAGAATTTTTCATCTATTGTAGATCCTTTGACCAATTTAACTCAGAAGAAGATTTTTTTTAGTGGTTTGATGCTTGTGAGGCATGCTTTCACAAGCTAAAAGACTTATTAACCTCAACTACTATATTGACTATGCCCAAGAAGAAAGCGGGTTTTACCATCTTCTATAATACTTTTAGTACTGGGTTAGGTGTTGAGTTGATAAACAAGAGTAAGGTGATTGTGTATGTTTCTCATCATTTGAAGCCTTATAAGAAGAGTTATCCTACCCATGATTTGGAGTTGTGTACACTTATATTTGGTTTGAAGTTATAGAGACACTACTTGTATGGAGTCCGTTGTGAGATCTTCTCGAATCACCATAGTCTTCAGTACTTTTTCACCCAGTGAGATATTAATATGAGGAAGCATTATTGGTTTGAGTTTCTTAAGGATTATGATCTCACTACTCTTTATCATTCGAGTAATGCTAATATGGTTGCAGATATCTTAAGCTAAAATATGGTTAGTATTGGTAGCTTAGCGTATCATTTATCCTAGGAGAGGCCTTTAACCTTAGAGGTTCAATCTTTGACTAACTAGATAGTTAGGCTTGATATTTTGGCACCTAAGTGTGTTTTGGAATTTGTGGAGGCTAGATCTTTCTTAATGGAGGAAATTCGAGCTCATCGATTTGATGATGCTAGTTTGAGAATGATTCAAGATAAGGTATTGAGTGGAAAGGCTAAGGAAGTATCACTTGATTCTAATGGTATTTTGAGGATTGGAGGCCAAGTTTATGTATTGGGAGTGGGTGATTAGGTAAGATTGATCTTGAAGGAGGCCCATTATTCTAGGTACTCTATTTATCCAAGAATGACCAAGATATATCGATATTTGAGACAATACTATTCGTGGATTAGTATGAAGAAGGATGTAGAGGATTTTATAGCTTGCTACCTATGTTTCCAGTAGGTGAAGGTCGAGCATTTGAGGTCTGGTGGTTTGATTTAGAAGTTACCTCATTCTCGAGTGGAAGTGGGAACGGATCACTATGGACTTCATGATTGGGTTGCCTCATACTTTTGATGGTTCTGATAGTGTTTGGGTTATCGTGGATCGATTGACCAAATCTGTTTATTTAGCCTATTCAAGTTTCTTTTAGTGTTGAGAGGCTAGCCCATATCTATGTTTGTGAAATAGTTTATCTCCATGGTGTACCCGTGTTTATTATCTCAATTAGAGATTCAGTTTTCACATCTCACTTCTAGAAGACATTTTAGGAGGAGTTAGGTACCCGGGTTAATCTTCGCACAACTTTTCACCACTAGACCAAAGGTTAGTTGGAGCAGACTATTTAGGTTTTGGAAGACATGCTCCGACTCTAATGTTATGGGTTTTAGAGATCAGTGGGAATAATATTTAGCCTTAATAAAATTTGCATATAATAATAGCTACCATTCAAGTATTAAGATGACACCTTTTGAGGCTTTTTATGTTAGGAATTATCGTTCTCTGATTGGTTAGTTTGAGAATTCTGAGATTAGACCTCAAGGTATGGACTTACTTTATAAGTCTTTGGATAGAGTTCAGGTCATTAAATATAGACTTTGAGCAGCTCAGAGTAGGCAGTAGTGTTTTGAGGATCGTAGACTCATGCTTTGAGGTTTAGTGTTGGTGATCAATTCTTTCTTTGTGTGTTTCCCATGAAGGGCATGATAAAATTTTGGAAGAGAGGCAAGCTTAGCCAGATATATCAGGCCATTTGAGATTCTTCAAACTATAGGGAGTGTAGCCTACGAGTTAGCATTACCCCCAGATTTTCAGCTATTCATCTAGCTTTACATGTATCTATTCTATGGTGTTATATTCCTCATAAGTTTTATTTCATTCATTGGGACACCGTACAGTTAGATGAGAGGTTGTCCTTTTTTTAGGAGCCAATCTCTATTTTAGCCCAGGATGTTGGGCGATTCTGTTCTAGAGATATTTCAATAACTAAGGTTCAATAGGGACACTGTTCCATAAATAAGGCTACTTGGGAGTTCGAGTCCCACATGCATAGTAGCTACTCCCATCTTTTTACCAATTCAGGTGTTCTGTTGCCTTGAGTTTGAGGATAAGCTAGATTCTTAGTGATGGATATTGTAATAAGTTGATTATGTGAACTTTTTCTTTTATGTATTTTGACTATCTTATCCCTTTTCGTTGTTTCTATGTACTTTTACAATGGTGTGGGAATAGTTGGTATAATTCCCAATGCAATTTAGAATGAGCTATGGGATTTTGTGGCTTTTAAAGGTTAAAAAGGGCTCATAGTTGACTTTGGTCAACATTTATTATTTTGTATATCGAATAAAAAATAGATTGTGCCCATAGATTCAAAATGTCAATTTTGGGTTGGTAGCATGGTTGGTTCTGTTTTACGACATCTGGATCTCATTTTGATCCTTGGTTCATAAATATAATGCCCCACACTTTCCTAAGCTGGAAAGCGAACCGTTGTTCGTACATGTGAAACCCCCAATTCTGTAAGCCATATTTGGGCACATGAATTACCAAGAGTACCCTAGTTGTAAGAGAGCTTATGATGTGTTAAGTGTGGTTATATGAGTCACATAAGGTAGTACAAGATAAGAGTTTCAAAATCCATCAAGTTTTAGTGTTTGAATTCACAAGGGTCATCTTTGAATGAGCATAACTTGATAAATATATAGTATTTCTACATATTTCTACCCACCAACTTATAGAGAATCGAATTAGCTTTCCAATTATACCAATTTCATAAAAATCCGACACCCGAGCAAGGAGTTATGGCTTCGCGAAGTAGAGTGTGTTCCCTAACCAATCGCACATGGCTACTAGAATAGGTGTGCGATAAGCAATGCGGCGCATACCTAAATATGTGCGATAACCAATACGGCGTATACCTAAATGTGTGCGATAATCAATGCGGCGCATACCTAAATGTGTGCGATAAGCAATGCGGTGCATACTTAAATATGTGCGATAAGCAATGTGGCGCATATGTAAATGTATGCGATAAGCAATGAGGCGCACACTTGGTGTTTCAGGTAGTAAAAACACTCTGTTTTGAGTTATTTTGAGGGAAATTAAGTCTTTTGGCACTCTTTACACACCCCTAAACTTAACCATATGAATTTAATAGAATTTAAACACATCATAACCCTTTTATCAATCTAAGTTCATTATCCAAGAACACCAAAGGAGAAAAACAACTAGGGTTGCACAATCAACATTAAGGGTCCAATCTTTCAATGAATCCGTTACCATAAAGGTATGTGGGGTTTCCAACAAGAACATCCTTTCATTCTTGTGCCCAAAAATTTGTACTATTTAATGAAGATACATAATTTTACTTGTTTAATTATGAATTTGAGATGGAAACTATCATCCTATATTCTTGTTCAAGAAATTATGATATTTTTGTGACGTCTTAAAGATAAATTCCTTGAGTTTTGATGTTAATATCATGTTTCAAGTTGAATTTCTAGATTTTCATATGAGTTATACTTGTTTGTTGTACAAAGTATGAATCTTGAAATGTTTTGTTCAAGTGTTGATATATGGGATTTAAACCCTCTTTGAGATTATGATCTTTGGTGAAGTAATGTGTTATACACATCTTGATATTTGAATGATTTGACCATTTGGTCTTGAAAGATTTATTTTTGAACTTGAATGAGAAAAGAAATCCGTATGTTGATTTATTATGAAAAAGGAGTAGCATGATGGCTCCCGATATGAATTGTTGAATTGCGTTGTTGTGGATTTTCTTTTGAAATGATCTGAACTAACCCCAGGAGTAGACTTTAGCACCGAGTGGGAGGTATAGCTGTGATTGGTACTTCCCTAGAAATACGTGCCCCCATAGAATTTTAGCCTAAGGCTGATTGATATAGTGATCACTAGTGAACAAAAGATTAAGGTTCTACTCTAATGGAAAGGATAGGACAGCTCTCCCCAACATGGGTTGGATGTTGGACTCCATGTAGCTCACATGGTTTTTGTCGGTTGTAAGAGACTCCCAGTGTGTGTATGTGTTCTTCTTATTGAGATGAAAAATGTAATAGTTTGAAAGTGTGAGTTGAGAAACTTAAAATTTTTGAAGAATTTGATGAATATTTCTATATCTTAAAGAGAATTATTATGAAAGCTACTCATTTTGATGACTTGAAAATGATTATGAAAGTGATTGGGATTTACTGTGATGACTCACATTTTTTCACCGATGTGTTTTACTCTGTGGTGATTATGATGATTTTATTTCGAGCTATGTGAGTCTCTTATTACAGCATGCATATTTTTCTATGAATATTTGTGATATAGGACTTTTATGAAAACCTGCATACACCCTCATATACTCTGTCCGTATTCCATGGTACTGACCCATGTATTCGTACGTGGGCTATATTTTCCCTATAATGTAGGTCCAGGTGCTCATTCCCAGGCTTGACGTGATTCTCCGAGCACATTGGTCTATATTTTCTGTAGTGGTGAGTCCTCATGGTTCGAGGACTAGTTATTTCAGATTACACTCTTTTATTTTGAGTTATCATTTTATGCCCTAATGTTAGGGTCAGTTGGGGTCTGTCCCAATGGCTTAGTGTTATACAATTTAGTAGAGGCTTGTCAGACTAGATGGTTATTGATCAGTCTTATGGAGAGGTTGTATTTTGTTACTTTTCCCATCTCTTTCATCTTGAATTATGATATGATGGAGAATATCTTGATGTTTGATTATAGTAATCCTGTCGATGAGTATTGAATGGTATGAAAATGGATCAAAGGGTTAGCTTGGGCCTACTTGTAGCCTTAAGCACCATGTGTCGCTTCGGGACCCATTTTTGGGGCGTTACAAACTTGGTATCAGAGCCTAAGGTTATTGGAGTCCTAGGGAGTCTGGCAAGCCGTGTTAAGTAGAGTCTTGATTATCGGTGTGTAGAGCTCCACATCTATGAGCAAGAGGCTACAAGATGTTTTAGGAAAAAGTGTTATTTCATTCTTTCAGAAGTCCATCATGCTTACAGTTGTTTCCTTTTAGCTATTAATTTGTGCTCTCCTCTTTCAGAATATGCCTCCTCACCGAGCTAAAAGAAATAATGATGGTCAGCAACCCCAACCTGCTGACCCACTGAATGAAAATGTGTCCCATGCCAAATTTCGGGCAGCCTTTCAGGCTCTGGCCCAAGCTGTCACTGCGAATATTCAGGCCAATCCATCCCCGGCTCCATAGCAGCAGGGAGGTGATTCAGCTGCTGTGAGGATCTATGACTTTATGCGGATGAATCCGCCGGAATTTTATGGGTCTAAGCCAGATGAGGATCCACAGTTGTAATTGGAAGAGGTGCGAAATATTATTCAGGTGATGCATGTCTATAAGGAGCATAGTGTGGAGTTGGCAGCATATCGGTTGAAAGACCTTGCGTATGATTGGATAGTTGCTTGTAGGAAGGGTACAGGTAAGGGTGCCGCCCCTACGTCTTGGCAAGAGTTCCAAGATATATTCCTAGATAAGTTTTTCCCTTTAGAGCTAAGAGAGACAAAGGTAGAGATGTTTATGAACTTACGACAGGTCTCTATGACTGTTAAAGAGTACTTTCTGATGTTCAATCAGTTGGCCAAATATGCTCTTGACTTAGTAGCTGATAATCAGGACAGTATGAGTAAATTTATGACAGGAGTGTCTAGCTATGCTATTAAGGAGTGCAGGTATGCTATGTTAAATAATGAGGTAAATCTTTCCAGGCTGATGACTCATGCCCAATAGATTGAAGTAGACAAGATCAAGGATCGTGATAGAATGAGGGGGAATAAGAGAGCTAGGTTCGAGCAGCACGGACAGGGTCAGACTAGATCATAGGGAGGGAATCGCCCTCAGTTTCAAAATCGTTCATCTATACTAAAACCATCGTCAGCTAGTGCTCTTATACCTAGGGATGGGCAGGAGCAAGGTAGCAGGTCATATGCAGCCAGGTCCCAGTACAGTATTGGCTGTAAGCCAAATTATCCTCTGTGTCCTAAGTGTGGTAGGAACCACCTGGGTGAGTGTTGGGGTGAGAAGAAAGGTTGTTTTGGGAGTGGTAACTTGGGTCACAAACTTAGGGAGTGCCCATATGCCAGGCAAGGGCATCATGATAATCTTCCTCAGACTCATACTCAGACTGCTAGTGCTTTAGTTCAGGTGACTCACCCAGCCCCAACTCAAGGCGCCTCTTCTAGCACTGCTGGCGGTCAGCGCCAGAATAGGTTCTATGCTTAGCCATCTCACCAGGAGCAGGAGGACTCTCCTGATATTATTACCAGTATGCTCCATATACTTCAATTTGATGTCTATGTTTTGTTGGACCCTGGGTTCAGTTTTTCATATGTTACACCTCTGGTTGCTTTGAATTTTGAAATGTGTCCTAAAAATATTCCTGAGCCTATCTTAGTTTCTACCCCAGTGGGTGATTCAATTGTTGCCCAGAAAGTGTATAGAAAGTGTCCTATTACAGTCTTTCATAGAGTTATGTTGGCTGATCTGATTGGGTTAGACATGGTGGATTTCGATGTTATTCAGGGTATAGACTATCATTATTCTTTTTATGCCTCTATAGATTATCGTACCCGAGTGGTCAAGTTTCAATTTCCTGATGAACCTGTGTTTGAGTGGTCTGGGAATTCTATATCTCCCAACAGTCATTTTATCTCATATATTAAAGCCACAAAACTTATTTCCAAGGAGTGCATTTATCATCTGGTTAGAGTCAAGGACACTAAGTCTAAGACTCTAACTCTCCAGTCAGTTAGCATTGTCAATGAGTTTTCTGATGTCTTTTTGAAAAATCTCCCAGGGATACCTCCTGATAGAGAGATAGAGTTCAGGATCGATCTTCTTCCCGATACTCAGCCCATTTCTATTCCTCCTTATCATATGGCACCTGCATAACTAAAGGAATTGAAAGAGCAACTCAAAGATCTGTTAGATAAGGGTTTCATAAGGCCTAGTGTTTCTCCTTGGGGTGCTCCTGTGTTATTTTTGAGAAAGAAAGATGGTTCCCTGTGTATGTGTATTAACTATCGCTAGTTGAATAAAGTCACTATCAAAAATAAGTATCCTCTTCCTAGAATAGATGATTTGTTTGACCAATTGCAAGGTGCAAGTTACTTCTCAAAGATAGACCTTTGATTCGGCTATCATCAACTCAAATTTAGAGAGTGTGAAACCCCAAAAACAGCTTTCCGAACTCGCTATGGTCATTTTGAGTTTCTCGTTATGTCCTTCGGGTTAACTAATGCCCCGGCAGCTTTTATGGACCTTATGAATTGAGTGTTCAGACCATATCTTGACATGTTTGTTATCGTATTTATAGACTATATTCTGGTGTACTCCCATAGTGAGAATGAACATGCAGATCATCTCCGAATTGTCTTGCAAACTCTTAAAAACCATCAATTGTTTGCCAAATTTAGCAAGTGTGAGTTTTGGTTGAGGTCAGTTGCTTTTCTGGGTCATATCATTTCTTCCGAGGGTATTAGAGTTGATCCCCAAAAGATAGAAGCTGTTAGAAATTGGCCTAGACCTATCTCTCTGACTGACATCTAAAGTTTCTTGGATCTAGCTGGCTATTAACAATATTTTGTTGAAGGTTTCTCCTCTATAGCGTCTCCTATGACCCGGTTGACCCAAAAAAAAGTGATGTTTTTGTGGTCTGATTCTTATGAGAAGAGTTTTTAGGAGTTGAAGACTCGACTCACTTCAGCCCTTGTTTTGGCTTTGCCTGATAGTGTTAAGGATTTTGTAGTATATTGTGATGCTTTTAGAGTTGGTTTGGGTTGTGTATTAATGCAGAAGGGTAAGGTTATAGCTTATGCTTCTAGACAGTTAAAACCCCATAAGTAGAATTACCCCACCCATGATCTTGAGTTAGCTGCTGTTGTATTTGCTCTAAAAATCTGGAGACACTAATTGTATGGTGTTCACGTTGATTTATTCACTGATCATAAGAGTTTGCAATATGTATTTACCCAGAAAGAGTTGAACCTTAGGCAGAAAAGGTGGTTAGAGCTATTAAAAGATTATGATATAAGTGTGTTGTACCATCTGGGTAAGGCCAATATAGTGGTAGATGCCCTAAGTAGGGTGTCTATGGGTAATGTTTCGCCTATTGAAGAGGGTAAAAAAGAGTTGGCTCGTGATGTGCACCGTTTGGCTAGACTGGGGGTTAGGTTGTTTGACTCTGCTGAAGGTAGTATAGCGGTGCAGAGTAGTTTCAAATCCTCCTTGATTTCGGAAGTAAGGAGAAGCAAAACTTAGATGCTAGTTTGGTCAGACTGAAAGAATCAGTCAAGGACCAAAAGGTGGAGGTTTTCTCCCAAGGGGAAGATGGTATGTTGAGATTGCAGGATAGATTATGTGTTCCAAATAATGATGATCTGAGACAGAGAATTATGGCTGAAGCGCATGGCACGCGATATTCTATTCATCCTGGTGCCACCAAGATGTATCGCGACTTGCGAGAAATCTATTGGGGAAGTGGCATGAAGAAGGATATAGCAGCATTTGTGGCTAAGTGTGCGACGTACCAACAGGTTAAGGTAGAACACCAAATACCTGGTGGTATGATGCAGGAATTTGGTATTCCCACTTGGAAGTGGAAAGACATAAACATGGATTTTGTGACTGGTTTACCTCCTTCCCGGTGTCATCATGATTCTATTTGGGTTCTTGTGGATAGATTGACTAAGTCTATGCACTTCTTCCCTGTGTATACTTCTTATACTGCTGAGAATTATGCTAGATTGTACATTCAGGAATTAGTCATATTGCATGGAGTTCCCTTGTCCAACATTCCAGATAGGGGTACTTAGTTCACTTCACAGTTTTGGAGAACTTTTCAGAAGGGTCTTGGTACCCAAGTGCATTAGAGTTCTGCTTTGTATCCGCAGACAGATGGTCTAGCTGAGAGGACCATCCAGAACTTAGAGGATATATTGAGAGAGTTGGGATGAGTATTTACTGTTGATAGAGTTTGCTTACAATAACAGTTTTCACTCTAGCATTGGCATGGCTCCATTTGAGGCTTTGTATGGGAGGAAATGTAGGTCACCCATAGGCTGGTTTGAAGTGGGTGAAGCTGCCATGAGTGGTCCTGATTCGGTCTTTGAGGCTATGGAAAAGTCAAAGTGATTATAGAAAGATTGAAAATCGCACAGAGTCGTCAGAAGTCGTGTGCTGACGTGAGGAGAAGAGACCTTGAAATTGAAGTTGGTGACTTGGTGTATTTGAAGATTTAACCCATGAAGGGAGTGAAGAGATTCGGGAAGAAGGGGAAACTTAGTCCCCATTATGTTGGCCCCTACAGAGTTCTTAGCCGTGTTGGTAAGGTAGCGTATGAGGATGAGTTGCCTTCAGAGTTATCTTCCGTTCACTCTGTCTTCCATGTCTCCATGATTAGGAAACATATTGGTGATTGTGTTGTTGTAGATCCTTCAACAAACCCTGATATGTAAGATAGTCTTTCTTTTGAGAAAGTTCTTGTTGAGATTTTAGATCACCAAGTCCGAAGACTATGGAACAAAGAAGTTCCCTTGGTCAAGGTGTTGTGGCGAAACCAATCTATAGAAGGTGCAACTTGGGAAACCGAGATGGATATGCGATCCAAGTATCTGTACCTATTTTCCGCAAGCCCCGATCAAGCCGAAGGTACCATTCTGCACTAAATCATTCCTTTTCTATGCAGAATTCCAGTAGTTCAGCAATTATTTTATACTATTCAGTTGTGATTTCATGAGTCATGCACTCCTTGTTGTGCCTGAAATGTAGAATGAAGTAGAGGTAAGATTATCAAGTTACTTCAGCTGTGTACCCTTCGTTTTCTCTTTACTCTTAGTATACCTAGCGTCATTCGAGGATGAATATCCCCAAGGGGGAGATATTATAATGCCCCACTTTCCTAAGCTAGAAAGCGAACCGTTGTTCGTACATGTGAAACCCCCAATTTCGTAAGACATATTTGGGCACATGAATTACAAAGAGTACCCTAGTTATAAGAGAGCTTATGATGTGTTAAGTGTGGTTATATGAGTCACATAAGGTAGTACAAGCTAAGAGTTTCGAAATCCATCAAGTTTTAGTGTTTGAATTCACAAGGTTCATAATTAAATGAGCATAACTTGATAAACATGTGGTATTTCTGCATATTTCTACTCACCAACTTATAAAGAGTCGAATTAGCTTTCCAACGATACCAATTTCATCAAAATCCGACACCCAAGCAAGGAGTTATGGCTTTACAAAGTAGAGTATGTTGCCTAACCAATCGCACATGGCTACTAGAATAAGTGTGCGATAACCAATGCGGCGCATACCTAAATGTGTGCGATAAGCAATGCGGCACACACTTGGTGTTTCAGGTAGTAAAAACACCTCGTTTTGAGTTATTTTGAGGGCAATTAAGTCTTTTGGCACTCCTTACACACCCCTAAAATTAACCTTACAAATTTAATAGAATCTAAGAACATCATAACCCTATTATCAATCTAAGTTCATCATCCAAGAGCACTAAAGGAGAAAAACAACTAGGTTTGCTCAATCAACATTAAAGGTCCAATCTTTCAATGAATCCGTTACCATAAAGGAATGTGGGGTTTGCAATAAGAACATCCTTTCGTTCTTGTGCCCAAAAATTTGTATAAATTTATGAAGATACATGATTTTACTTGTTTAATTATGAATTTGAGATGAAAACTTTCATCCTATATTCTTATTTAAGAAACTATGATATTTTTGTGATGTCTTAAAGATAAATTCCTTGAGTTTTGATGTTAATATCATGTTGCAAGTTGAATTTCCAGATTTTCATATAAGTATACTTGTTTGTTGTACAAAGTATTAATCTTGAAATGTTTTGCTCAAGTGTTGATATAAGGGATTTAAACCATCTTTGAGATTATGATCTTTGGTGAAGTAATGTGTTATACATACCTTGATATTTGAATGATTTGACCTTTTGGTCTTGAAAGAGTTATTTTTGAACTTGAATGAGAAAAGAAATCCACATGTTGATTTATTATGAAAAAGGGGTAGCACGATGGCTCCCGATATGAATTGTTGAATTGCGTTGTTGTGGATTTTCTTTTGAAATGATCTGAACTAAGTCTGGGAGTAGTTTTTAGCACCGAGTGGGAGGTATAGTTGTGATTGGTACTTCCCTAGAGATACGTGCCCCCGTAGGAGTTAAGCCTAAAGCTGATTGATATAGTGATCACTAGTGAACAAAAGATTAAGGTCCTACTCTGATGGAAAGGATAGGAAAGCTCTCCCCAACATGGGTTGGATGTTGGACTCCATGTAGCTAACATGGTTTATGGCGGTTGTAAGAGACTCCCAGTGTGTGTATGTGTTCTTCTTATTGAGATGAAAAATGTAATAGTTTGAAAGTGTGAGTTGAGAAACTTAAAATTTTTGAAGAATTTGATGAATATTTCTATATCTTAAAGAGAATTATTATGAAAGCTACTCGTTTTGATGACTTGAAAATAATTATGAAAGTGATTGGGATTTACTATGATGACTCATATGTTTTCACCGATGCGTTTTACTCTATAGTGATTATGATGATTTTATTTCGAGCTATGTGCGTCTCTTATTACAGCATGCATATTTTCCTATGAATATTTGTGATATAGGACTTTTATGAAAACTTGCATACACCCTCATATACTCGGTCTATATTCCATGGTACTGACCCATGTATTCGTACGTGGGCTATATTTTCCCTATAATGCAGGTCCAGGTGCTCATTCACAGGCTTGACGTGATTTTCCGAGCATATTGGTCTACATTTTCTGTAGTGGTGAGTCCTCATGGTTCGAGGACTAGTTATTTCAGATTTCACTCTTTTATTGAGTTATCATTTTATTCCCTGATGTTAGGGTCAGTTGGGGTCTGTCCCAATGGCTCGGTGTTATACAGTTTAGTAGAGGCTTGTCAGACTAGATAGTTAGATTGATCAGTCTTGTGGAGAGGTTGTATTTTGTTACTTTTCGCATCTCTTTCGTCTTGAATTATGATATTATGGAGAATATCTTGATGTTTGATTATAGTAATCCTGTCGATGAGTGTTGAATGGTATGAAAACGGCTCAAAGGGTTAGCTTGGGGCTACTTGTAGCCTTAAGCACCTGTGACGCTTCAGGACCCGTTTTTAGGGCGTTACAATAAATTAGTGAAATTAGGTCTTGGGGTCAATTTATGAAAACAACCTTTTTTCAAAAATCTGATGTCGCTATTGTGTCCGAAACATCGAATTTAGTCTAGTAGCATAGTTTTTTGCCTTCACAGAATTTTGAAAGAATCCTAAAGGGTTAATTGGCAACTTTACAACTTAACAAAGTTATTGATCTTGCTGAGTCTGGTGCAACCGCTTAAGCGACTAACGAATTCCTTTAATGGTAGACACTTTAACGGGCCATGCACCATTTTATTGAACCCAAACAGACTAGTAAATTATTGCTAAAGTGGACAATTGACCGCGTAGTGGTCATCGATTTCGTGGTACGGATCCACTTTAGTAACCTCGCGCATGGGGCTGGTCCACTTTAGATGTCATTTGACCGCTTGAGTGGTCATAGCTGGGCAGACATAAAAACCCATTATCTTCCATTTTTAGATTTTGAGCTTTAGTTTGAGAGATTTTTTTGATGATTTATTCCATTCTTAAGGTAGGGTAAGCTCCAAGTCACTATTTCAATTATTTTGCTCTAATTTTATCGATAAAATCCCTTGGAAATTTGAAATTTTTTGGCCCAGAAGGCCTAAAAGTTATTTCTTCGATTAAAACTTATTTTAAACCATTTTCATTTGGATTTTCTCTTATGGTTTCCTTTAATCTTGGGTAAGTCTTTTCTGAACAAAAATTTTGATTTTTAGCCTTTCAATTCAAAAATCCATTTTTGGAGTTCGTTTTAACCCCGACTTGAAAGTAGGCAATATAGGTATCATTGGCTTTCTTTTAATGTGTAGATTCCATAATTGTATGTTTTAGTTGATTGTGAGGTTGTTCAAGAGGGGAAAGCTCCATGTCAAAGGACTTTAAGCTTGAACTTTAGCGTCATAAGGTAGGTTATGGCTTTAACTTTCTTCAGACCAAAATTGGTTGGTAGTATACATATATATATATAAATAGGCTATGGGTATGGGTAATAATCATGGAAAACTATATTTCAATGATATTATTGTTGTTGTGTTCCTGTATGGGGGCGTATATTGTTGTTGTTAGTGACTTGAGATGATATCTATTGCATGTTGCCTGTGTGGGGGATTTATCGTATGTTATTCGCCTTGTATATACATTGTCTGCTTTTCATGATAAGAATATCCAAGTTAGGGTTAATGTGACATTTATAATGCCTTACATGCATATATATTCCAACGGTACATTACCTATACAAAATCATTGATAGTTAACATATTGAGTAGAACCTGAGGTCATGTGTATATATATCGAATGGGTTGAGATCATTATAGTAGTTTGGTTGTGTGTATTCATCCTTATATCACACATACATTCATGAATCATTAGTACCATTAAGGAGATACCGATTTTTTACAGAAATGAGACACTTTTACAAAATCCTCTGTCAAGCCCATGAGTCGAGAAGGAGATATGGATATTGATATCGGAATTGAGTATTGAGAAAGTATATGGGTTATGACCACCCCTCCCCCCAATCCTACCTGGAAGAGTTGAGGCTCGGTAGGTGTATAAAGAGGTTATGTGATAACCTCAATCATATGACGTCATCATCATCATTGCATTTCATACATTATGCATCTTCAGTGTTGTGTTTCTAAGTGTTGTTCATCGCATATATAATTTGTTTCTTTTACATACTATTGATTTATTTATGTGATATTTAAAATTTTCGTACAGATGGTGTGAGCTACCATTTGGGATATTTTCTAATTGCAGGAGACATGCTCATAGTATGTATTTATATACCTTATTTTCTACTTTGCTCAATCAACCTATGATACCTACCAAGTATTAGTGCACTGTACTCACCCCTACTATTTCCTTTAGTTATAGATTCAGGTACGAGTGCGTCGCACGACAGCTGAAATTGTGCGGTTGGTTATTGACATTAGTGCCTACTCTATGCCTTCAAAGTTCACCTCATACCTCTCCCTATCCATTTGATGTCTTTATTTTGTATTCAAAGACAAACTTGTAGTTTTTCAGATTTAGTGGTATTTCTAGTTCTAAGATATCTTTAGATTGTTCTTACACTGTGACACTATAATTTGGGATGGTTTATGGTATTTTTATTTTTCAGACTTCCGCTATTGTTGTACTTTTATGGGTCTGACTTTGCTCTTGAAGTCTCACCTTGGAAATTGTTGTATCATCTTTCTTCTTACATATCAGTTTGGGTAATTGGTTTACTTTTCAAAGCTTAGCCACAATAAGTACCATCATGACCTTGGATTATAGACCATGACAACCCCCTAGGGTGACGGCACACTGCCTCAGCCTTGCTATGGGCCCGCATCGTACCCTCCTTGGTTATGTGGTGGTCAATGAGATGCCCCCTCCCTTGGATGTCTAGAAGCTGATTTTATGTTATTTAAGTGGGGGTCAAGTTGTAAACGCATATATTTCATATGGGGAAGCCTATGGATTACCTAAAACACTATATAAGGAGTTCTTCATCAAATTTACATCTCAATTTTGGAACAAAACGAGATTGGAGAAAGGAGGATGCATCAAAGGCTCTACTCTAGGGTTTTTCTTCCTTCAACTTTAGTTTTCTTGTAGTTTTTACTTATGAATTAATTTATGATGATTCTTTGTATGACTATGAGTGGATAAACACCCTATTTTTTGGGTTGAGTCTATGAACTTGATTGCTTAGCATAACATTCAAGTTGGTTAATGTTAATTATCAAGATTGGTTGTTCTTATGTTTTTGCACTTACTATTCTACTAATTTGTGACCTTTAGGATACATTTATATTTCTTTTGTGATCCTGGAAGGAGTAACATTAAATTAGAACATTGAACATAAGGAATGGGCTCTTGTCTTTCAGATAAGTTAAAGACTAGATTCGCGATAAGGATAGGAATATACCTAATTTTCCCTATTTGGCTCAGATAAGGGATGAAATATAAATGTGCTTGAATTAGTGCCCACATCCCCAATCAACGATGTAGTTGTGAGGCTAATTTAAATAGAATATTAGAGGCTTAGAAGAACATAATCATGATATTAATCCCCTAAATCAATAATCAAGATAGATAACTTAACCAATGCAATTGCATAGCGTTGCATGATTGTTCAAGACATCTTGACCCTGGTTTCTCTTAATTATTTTTTCCGACACTTTAATTTTGTTATTACTCATTTCTAATTTTAGCATACTTGAAGAACTATAGTGGGTTGCTCCTTGACTTGGTACCTATTTCCAAACAGACTCAAATAGCAAGAACTTGGAGAACCTTAATAATAAAGTGCAAGGAAAGAGTAAACAGTAGACACAACAGTTTTACATGGACTCTCCTTGCTCAAGAGAGAAAAACCATGAGCTGCCTCTAGGATTTCTAAGCTCCACTATATCCAAACAACTTCTTGAATACAGACTCCAGACTTCAAGAATTAGACTCTTAATCCTTTCTCTCCTAGTAATAACTCTATTACAAAGAAAATGCATAGCAACTTTACTGCACCCACACTCCAGCTAACTCTAACTGGAAAGCCAAGCTCACTCTAGCTTGAGAATCACCTAACTCTAGATGATTACAGAGAAAAGAGGTTTAAACAACACCTACTAATAATTATGTAAGCAGAAGTAGGCAGTATTATCAGTTCCCCATTGCAAAGTGAGTCTTTGATCCAAGAGCTTCAAGAGATATTTTTGTTGTAAGAATATGGAAAGCTTCTTTATTTCTTGTTGGAAAATATGAACATTACATAGTATGATACAATAAAACCTAGGAGGAATGTCATTGGTTGAGATAAAAAGGTGGCAGCAACTTTTTACCAACTTTTGTACTTGTGTTCAGCTGTAGGTTTGACTGTGATAGTGATGTGTAAGCCCAACCTATTCCCTGAATAGTATCGATTTTGTCATCACACAATCATTAGGAAATATGTCTCCAACATCCAGTTTGTCAAATATCAAAACTAAGGACATGAGAATATCCCCATTTTTGATGATGACAAAGCCATGCAAGCATTCAGCAACCTCAACCATCTACATAGCACACAGCATACATAATAGGACTCAGCAGTATATGCCCTCAAGCCTGTTTCTTCACTAGTTCCTCTGTCTATGATACCCCAGAACATTCCTCACATATTCCCCCTATCTATGAACACCCAAACGTTCCCCCTGAGTGTAAGTACCGCTATACTATCTTTATTCACCATCCCCCTATTCCCATTTAACTCACACACTATGCACAGCTATATCTCAACTTCCCCCTTTTTGCATCATCAAAAAGGATAAGCGTAAACCAAGCATAGATAAGCATACGTGTTAATTCATGGCCATTGAGCAAGAAAAGCAATTTACATGAACAAGGAAGATTAGACAAAAATAAAAGAAGTGACAGCATAAAATTAAATCATTCATTAATCAAGTAAGTTAGTAAAAAATACCATTCAAAGAAATAACCACAAAAATATCATAATAACTGTGCCAAGTACAATCCAAAGACAAAAAAGGAACTTGAGAGAACAGACTTTGATAGGGCTTAAAGGAGAGGACTAAGAGACGAAAAAAGAATTGGGACCTGGTCAGGAAGGATTCAGGAAAAAGGAACAGAAATATGAGCTAGCTGCCTAAGAAGTATAGTCATCCTTTCACTCTAAGCAGCATAAACTTTGATGGTCTGTTGTATCAAATATTCATTCTTCTCCATTAAGACTCCAATTCTTGCTTCTAACTTTTTCACCCTCTCCTGCAGGAAAGCATTTTCATCCTTCAACTTCCTATTTGAATTGGTTCCTTCTCTCTCTTATTTTATAGATATAGCCTTCAATACTATAATATCAACATCTTTCATAGCCACCAGAGCTGTCATGGCATCCAGATCATCCCTCAACCTGTTTTAAGTTTCCACAAATTCTAAAATAATGGACTTAGATTTTCCTCGACCACTTCTGGGAGCACATTCATTATCTTCTAAGGTGGTCATGTTGAACACCTGCTTGACAGAACCAGTGTTTCCTTGTCCATACTCTATATTAAAGTAGGGAAAGACTCTATTTAACCAGAAACCATAAGTTAAGCCATGTTGGCCATCTTTTGCAATCATCACTCTGTTAATATGTTTAATGAAAATAGCATATAGGTTAACCATTTTGTACTTGGACAAGACTTCCATGAGAAATAGATCAGGATCAGTTATAGTGGTCCTCTTCTCTGATCTAGGAAGGAAAACCTTGTTCACTAACTCAAACAACAACTGATATTCACTTTTAAGTGCCTTTTTGTTTACATTTTTAATGTTCATATCATCCAGAATTCCACATACTGTCAGAAATTTTGCATACCCTTTTCTTTTTTCACAATCTTGATTCCTTCAGTTGGTGCTCCTAGGATCACAGACAACACACTCTCATCCATAGTAATATTCACTCTATTTACTTGAGAAGTTAAGTATATACCATCTTCATAAATCATCAGGTTGTGATAGATACTCCTAATTTTCTATTCATGTAAATGAGGAACAAGCCCCTCAAATAGATGCTCCCAGTTTTGAAACTTTACCCAGGCAATCAACTCTTTCATATCTGGTAACTTAGCTATAGCAGGGTCAAATTCTCTTTCCCTTAAGACTTCTTGAGTCTTAAGAATTTCTTTTCTTGCCTCTCTAGAAAGACCTTTATCCTTTCCAGTGGAAATAGCATCCTTTTTTGAAGAACCAACCCTTTTTTCCAGATGTCCCAGGGGATCCTGAGGTTTTGGCTGATTTAGTACTAGGACCTGGTCCCTTACCACCATCGTAGTTTGACATTTTCCTTTTACCAATGACTTTTGACACTAGTTTTTTCACCAATAATCACTTTCCTTTCTTGGTAGAGGCAGTTCTTTTTTCTCTCACCTTAGCCTTGGCTGCAACAACATAATTCTTAACATTAGAATCAAGTGACTCATCCTCATAGTCACTTTGGCTTTCAAACATGCTATCAAAATTATTATCCTCACTATCCCACTTTCATTGAACAGACTTTTAGTGCCTTCATTTAAGTCTTCAACATCCACTACCTTTTCATCATTAGGATCAATCATATTTATCCCAAATTTCTTTAGCTATCTTCTTTTATTAATGTTTTCCTTACTTCATTCGAAGGCTTTTCTCATCAGGTTCCTAGTACTAGACCTGGTCCTTGGTGTTTTGATGGTTCATGTTGAGGCTTTGGAAAGAAGAGGAGCTCTTCCTGTGCAACTTCCAAGACAAAGGCTTGTTGTCACGACCCAAGCCAAGGCCCTGGCTATGATGAGCACCCCAAACCATAAAGGCCCAGGTGCCCATCTTTATCTGGAAATCATGCACACCATTCATATATTATAGGAAATGCAGAAAATATAATAAGATGAAAACATGGTCAAACTCTTAATTCAGTTGAATAATATGAAATTAGGTTCATAACATTCTAAACACATGACATCAGTCTGTGAAATCTGTAATGATATGAAAATCAACATCTGTCTAAACACTGGGACAAAGCCCCCAGTAGGACCATAAAACAAAGTAAAAAGATAAAGTCTAATAGCCAGGCCTTCCAGAATAGAAAAGGCTCACCAACTGCAAGTCTTGGACACCCCAATCTATATCTTAACGTGATCCCAGGACTGTACCTCAGATACTGAAATATAGGGGTCAATACAGATGTACTGGTACGTAGAGCAATCAAAAAATAAAATACATTTTAATACAACATAGGTGAGAGCTTTTGTAAAATAACGTATCACAAAATCAATTGAAAACACATGGGCATAGTATGATTAGTTTCAAACACATTTCTTTCCTTTGTAACTACATTTAATTCAGCATTATTGAGCTAGATGGTACACCCTACAATTTCAAGTTTTTGACAAACTGTCAAATCTCGATTTGTCGCCAAGATTGGAGTACTAGTGAGGAGAGGACACGCAAGATTGCAAAGCAGGGTGTCAAAATCCCCAATCAAGTCAATATGTCATTGTTGGGCATAAGATCACAAAGCAGGGATACTAACCATAGTCCCAAATTGGGATGACATAATACAAGGTACAAAAGATCACATAGCAGGGTACCAAAGTCTCGTGTCGGTAAATCACAACTTTCAGCATAGAGTCTCCTGAGCTTTCTTCGGGTGACCATCTAACTCTCTTTAAGCCTAATTTTAGCCTCTTAAAAACATAATTCATGATTAGAAACAAATCTTTCTCATTTTGTTTAGGGTGCATTATAACAGGGTATCGTCATACCCAGACTTGCAAGTCATTCATATCATATAAATTTCCACAACCTTTCTTATTCAAAAATATGTATATGACCACCAAATATTTATCAAGTCACATGAGGGTTCTTATCATCAAAATAACATGAAACTTATGCAAATCCATTCTCTTTATAAGACACTAATAAATGGTGGCCATTCTATTTATTCAACACATGCATAATGGTTAAAGAGACATTTAAAGCTCAAGAGTTTATCGTCATTCATAAACCAGCCCCCTACATTGGTTATACATAAGTCTCATGAACAAAAGAGGGGTCTTAATTCAAGCTCTCAAAAATAATTCACCAATTTTTATCATGCAAGGTTCATAAATTTCATCATGGTGTGTGAAATCTCATAAGTTACATTCGTAAATCATTTTACAAATTCAAATCACATAAGCACAAGATTTATTAATTAAACTTATAGAAAATTGCATAACAATTTCATAATTCCATTGAATTGATTTCGCAATGCATGCTCTTAAAATAATTTACCCAAAACCTTTCTCATATACATATATAAATATCTTCAAAGCTTGCAGAAATCTTAAAGCCCATGCCCATGAGATATAAGATAGACCTATGTACCTAGGTTTCTTATCTTGAAGGATGAAACAAATTTTGATTATTTCTTGAGACTCTTGAACTTGAAAGGCTTGAATTTTAGATTTCTTGGAGGATAAGAGTTGAATTTTGTTCTTGGTGAAAAGGGAGGGTTTTTAAATGAGTTGATTTGAAGACGATGGGCAAATAATGCCCTTTTGGGAGTTAGAATTCATGCTTTGGACGTTTGGGGTTGAAAGAAAAGGACCAAAGTGACACTTGATCCTTAAGAAGCTAAAACTGTAGGGGAATAGCCCCCGCATCATAACCCATAGTTGGGTAAATAAGCCCCCGCGATGCAACCCCCAGTTGAGTCAAGAAGCCCTCGCGATGCGAGGCTATCACGACCCCTTACTGGCTCATATAAAAAAAGCCATAACTTTTCACTCGAGTGTCGTATTAAGGCAATTGGTATCGTTGGAAAACTAACTTAATTATTTATAATTTGGTAGGTGTTTAGATGAAAAATTCTTCATATATCAAAATATATACACATTCAAAGTATACCCTTGTAGAATCGAATACCAAACTTTCGACGAATCAAAGGTTCTTAGCTCAACTTTGCTCCAAATGAATTATATAAACATTTTTAACCTCTATAGAACTTCAAACATGAGGAAAAATATCATGACACATGAATTTAAATATAAATCATAGTATTAGAGTTTACACACGTAGGGGTGACGGTTCAATTTCTAGTTTAAAAATGCAGGGTGTTACATTATCTCCCCCATGGGATCATTCATCCCCGAATGATGGGTAGGGAATTTTGAATCTCTTAAAGTGTAGAATAAAGAACGTAATCTCTCATTGAACATTTTTCCTCCACAAAATATTCAAAGGCATAAAATGAGTTTCCTGATAACCTCTAGTGAAACATGTAAGCACGACACATGAGGTAACTATAATTTACATAGGGATGATCTTGCATATGAGTTCTAAGAACCATAATCATCACAACATAGGGCATGAGTTTATTTGGTGATCATGGGACTGATTTACCTCTGTACTAATCATAAATAAGGTTTCGGGGAAATAGGAATAGAAGCATTCTCTACCTTACAAGATACAATGAATAGACTTAAACTTAGAGACACTAATCATCTATGCTCCAAACAATAAATAACATAATACATAATCTTCAGCTGACAATTATCCCATCACACATCTAACCACAAGAATTTATGTCCCACTATATAGTGCTTTTATGTTGAAGCCTAACTAGAAATAAAAAGGTGCTAATTCAAGCCACAAGGCCCTATACTCTACATCACATTAAGAAATCACCTTGCCCCATCACTATAATCCAACAACCTCAAGTATTAATTTAAAGAGTTCTAACCATATGGAACATTGGTTTGTATTTTCATCAATCACAACATTCAAGCCTATCATTACTACTGTTACTTTATAGATCTCCCCACTAAGACAAGAAAATTCTATCACTCTCACAAAGATCTTCGCCACATATCTCTGATATTGGGTGTATTTATGAATTCTAGTGTCCCTATTCTAGCCTTTTTAGCCTTGTTTTAAGGATTAATCTATGCTATAATGGTGGATAATGAGATAAATATGTATATTTTAAAGCATGTGTTTATGATGTTAAGATTAAGTTTCAAATAAGTTTGTACCTAAATAAGTTTCGAATAATTTTGTACCTAAAAGATTCATTTAGAGTTCAACCTGGAAAACTAGTGTTACTAGCTTGAGCTAGGTGCTTGTCTAGTTTGGTCCAGTGTATTCTATTGTGTTTAAAGTGTTCCAAATGGTTTTTAAGTGTATTTATATGTGAAACAACTTATTTATAATTCTCAATGGTCAATTGGATCAATCCAAGGGTCAAAACAATGAGTTAAAGATCAAAGTGAAATTAACCTATGCTTAGCTCGTGTTTCTAATTTGCCATGATGGATGTTGTGTTGTTTTGAGCTTTAAATTGTTGTGTTTAATCTTATAGGATGTTTTTAATGGATTATGATGATATATGAAGGATATACAAGCTTCAAATCAAGTGGAAACAACTCAAAAAGGCTGGGAATGACTCAATGAAGGCACAATACTCTGATTGACACACTTTTGGACCCCTAGAATGTCTTGGGCGCGTGTAGACTGTAAGAATGTCCAATATATGTGTAAAAAATTCCAATGTATTCACAAGAGGCCCAAAATAACAACCAAATGATGCGTGGTGGTGCTAAAGGCGATTATCCCGCGACGCTGGCTTAGGTCGGTGCTCCTTTTCCTTAGAAAATTTTTTGAAGACAACTTCCATAGAGTGCATACGATTAGCATACGAAGCATGCTCCATTTAATAGTAATATAGGATGCTACGCATTCTCCACTCCACACTTAGGTGTTTCAAGCTAAATCGACATCTATTGGGACTTGGCTTACTCCTATGTTATAAATACATGTTGTATCACGTTTTTACATACTTTTGGATGTCTTGAAAGATTGAGGAGGCTACCATAACTTATTTTTAGGTTTTATATCTATTTAATTTATTTTGTTTTATGGTTTGTATCATCAATCCAAGGAATTAGATGATGAATTTTTTCATTAAAGGCTAAATCTCCTTTTTTGGAGTTAAGGCCACGTTCATGATTACTTTTGTTTTGAATTAAGTTTCTTGAGTCTTTTATCATTATTGGTTGTTTTTTTATTCTTGTTATAACTATTTTAAGAATTCACAACCCTTAGAATACATCTATTGTCAACCTTGTAAACTCAGGAGAGGGAATAGGGAGATAGAACATGGAAAGCAAAGTATGGTTTGTATTTTTTTTTATAAAATAAGGAATTCAAATTAGTATCTAGGATAAGGATGTTCTTAGATACCATACTTGATTCATATGTAGGATGATATTTGTTAATAAATTAAGTGAATTATTACATCCCCGCTCAATGATGTAGGTGTAAAGTTCAACTTAGGTAAAAGATTAGAGGTTGGAAAACCATGATCATGCAATTAACCCTACGAATCAACAACCAAGATAAGAAAGTTAACAAATCAAGTCCAACAACATAGTATGATTGTTCATAATCCTTAACCCTGGGCTAATATCCATAGATTGTCCTACGTCATTACATCTTTGCATTAGTTTAGTTTAGTTTTAATTTACAACTTTAAAACTTTATTTTCTACTCTCTTCAATTGGTTAAACTAGAATTGGATAGGAGGCGAATACAAGTCCCGGAGAGATCGATACTTGGGATTCCTTGAAGACACTTTACTACTTTATAAGACCACGTACACTTGTGTGTACGCTTGGGTGTTGTCAAGTTTTTGGCGGCTTTGCCGGGGACTTGTAACTAGGCAACTATCTTATTTTTATTTTTTCTATATTAAGTTGTAAATAGTTTTTTGTTTAGTTTTATTTTTATTTTTTATCTCTTTTTATCACACTTCTTGACATAACAGCCTAGGATAGATGGTGTTCAAGTGATGACGATTCTAAATAGTGTATGGTTTGTGGCAATAGTGGTCATTCTGAAGATATGTGTGTTGTCAAACCTGATTCAGTAATTTTTATAAGCTATTATCAAAGGCAATACTATGTGAACGCCTACAATAAGTAGCAGCAATTTCAATAGCTACAGGTTTAGAATTATGAGACCCCGATTGAAACAAGCAATATGGAAGAAATGATGAAACAACTTCTAGCTAATCAAGCACAGTTGTCGGCAGATATAAAGAGTAATGCGGCCATTTTAAAGCGTAAAAAAATTTTCATAGGGAACTTAGTATGTAGGTAGGGAAAGTGCAACAGGTATATAATATAATACCAGACTTTAAGGTGATTTGTCAATTGACAGTGAACAAATAATTGAAATCACTTTGAGGAATGGTACAGATCTCAATGAAAAACCTTCAAAGACAACTAAGGAGGTAGATGCAGGGTTGAATTCCCAACCTACTGAAGACAAAGTTGTTGACAATTTGAGGAAGTCTGAGTACTCGAAAACTGAAATTATTGAAATTGTTAAGGATATGCCACCTCCACCATATGAATCGCAATAATTTGACTGGCATCTTTCTCTTGAGACTAAAATTGAGAAGGTAAAGAAGAGTGAGGGTGTTGAAGATAGTGTAAATTTAGAAGTAGGATTTGTTGGGCGGCACTCAAAGCACTTTTCTACATTATGTTTAGATGATGTCTTGTCTATGGAATCATTTAAAATAGTGAAAGAGTGTGAAGATGAGGAACAAGAATCCTATATTCTTGATTTTGCACTGGTTAAGCAATTTAAAAGAACACCTCATTTCAAGACCGAGTGGTTTACCATGCACTTTCCATTACTCTGTTCCTTAATTTTTGTACCACCTCCCTATGATCGAGGTAAGAAAATGGATCCTAAGTTGGGGGTGAAATTCATATCCTCAAAGTGGAGGAAAAAGTTGATTGGGTCGTACCGCAATACTAAATTAGGTGCTTCTTAGGAGGCAACCCAAGCTAAGGTATGTTTTATTTTCAATTTTTAGGTTTTATTTCACATAGTTTTTGTTTTTGATTGAGTCACAAGTTATTGGGAAGTCTGAGTACCGGAAACATGAGCTAAGGAGCATGGAAAAAACTGAGTGTGGGGTTCCCACAGACCTCCTTTACGGGTAAAGATGCTACTAGCTAGGCCTAGAGGCCTCAGAGAGTATTTCTATCTCTTACCTTTAAATTCACTTTGAGGAAAAAGTATATTTTTAAGTGTAGATGGGGAAATTTCCAAATTTTGGCTCAATTAAAAATTTTTAGGCTAGCAATAAGTGAGATATTCTTTTTGGTGCTATTTTTGATTACATGATTCAAGTGATTTTTTTTGTAAAAGCATGTGGATTGAATGAATTACTATTCTTGTGACTCTTAGGCTCATATTTATGACTCTTGTATTTGTGGCTTAAATTGAATTCATGTTATTGTTTGGTTGGGAATCTATGATAATCCTATTGAGTTTAGCATGTGCCTTGCGTGTGTAAGGTTTTTGTATATTTCTTGTTGCATGTAATGTATAGAACTTGCCCGGTGTGTGTGTAAAGCAAAATAAAGAGTGTGGGTTTAGGAGATGATTTAGGCATTTCCTTGATAGCCTTGTTTTTACCTTCCATTTGTCCTACCTTTGTGCTTAATCCTAGTTAACCCCCATTGAGCCTTTAGCTTTTTCTTTGGAAACCTCATAAGTAGCATAATCCTTTCTTTGATAGGCCATAATTTGATCCAAAAAGCTCCCAAGTTCTTGTAACGCCTCGAAAAATGGGTCCCAGAGCATCACACGGTGCTTGAGGCTATGAGTAGCCCCAAGCTAACCCTTTGAGCCATTTTCATTCAGTTCAACACAAATCAATAGGGTTTCCATAAATAACCCTCAAATATCAACAGAGTAATTATCATCCAAGAATAAAAGAATTTTAGAAAGATAACAAAATATGACTTATTAGTCAACTCCCAACATCTATACTAGTCTGACAAACCTCTAAGAAAATCAATAAAACCAGCGAGCCATTGAGACATGCCCCAACTGACTCATACTCAGTTATCAAATGTAAACAATTCCATGAAACCAAAACCAGACATCACGTCCTTGGAACATGAAGACTCACCACAACAGAGGATGTAGAACAGCGTGCTCGAAGAATCACTGTCGAACCTAGAACTGAGCACCTGAACCTACATTCCAAGAAAGTGCAGCCAACATCCAAAGATGTGGGTTAGTACCATGGAAAGGAATGGAGTATAAGAGGGTGTATGCAGTTGTATAAACATCATCATCATAAATATTTATAAGAAATATGCAGGATGTATGAAAGACTCACATAGCCCGAAGAAAATCATCATAATCATTAGAGGATGAAATAAGTACAATAACACATGTGAGTCATCATATAATTTGTCAATCACTTTCAGTTCATCAAGAATATCAATTCTCATAATGTAAATATCATTTAAATCTTTCGAAATAATAACTTTCACAATTCCACTTTCAAATCACTTCACCATTCACCATAGACACAAGGAAACACACACACATTGGGAGATCCTATAACCGACATGCACCATGTGAGCTACATAGAGTTCAATGTACAACCCACGTTAGGGAGAGCCGTCATATCCTTGTCATCGGAGTAGGACTATCGATATCAAATCCACACAAACTAGTGATCACTATATAAATCAGCCTCAGGCTCACTCCTACGGGGGCATGTAGTTCTAGGGAACTAAGGTCGGTTTATACCTCCCACTCAGTGCTAAAGATTTTTCCCGGACTTATCTTAGATCATTTCAAAGACAATCCACAACAAAACAATTTCAGTAATTTATAAATATACATCGGGAGCCATCATGCTTCCCATCTATCAAAATCAACCACGTTGTGGATTTCTTTCACACTCGAGTTCAAAACAACTCCATTAACACCAAAAGGTCAAATCATTCAAAATATCTCAAATATTCAACATCAACATGCTTATAACACACACTTTCAAAAAAAACACAATTTCCAATGGGGATTCATGACCCAAATATCAAAATCATGATAAATATCATTCAAGATTCATGCTTTATATCACCACACATGTAAATTCATCTTTCAAAATCATAAACATCAAGATTTTATAATAATCATCATAAGATATGGGTTCATGCTTCAAATTCATAAAAATCAAATAAAAATCATGCCTTTGTAAAGAAAATTACTTTTGGCACAAGAACGAAAGAGAGTTCTTGTTGAAAAACCCCACATACCTTGAATGATAAACTTTAGATCGATACTCATTTTTGAGATGTTAATCGTTCCTTTGAATGATTGTTCTTGGAGTTCTTGAACTAGGAACTTGGAATCTTGAATAAATTTGCAGAATTAATGGTGAACTTTGGAGGTTCTTAAAGATGGATGTAGAAGCTTAGGGTTTTCTTTTTGAGGGAGTTTGATGAAATATAACATATAATACTTCTAATATGCTTTAATATAGGGTTTGGATGGATTTTGGGTGAGGGGGAATGACCAAAATGCACCTAAAAATCAAAAAAAATTCTCGAATCTGTCCTTTGGTGGACTGTTTTGATAGTCTGAAGTAGATAAACAATAATGTTTTACTTCGATATTAAAATTGGATAAAACTAATTTCATTAGAAAGAGTACTCTAATATGTTTCCGTTGATATATAGTATCTCACCCAGATCATTGTGTACGAGGAGTTATGATCATTTGTAGTTGACCCAAAAATTCACTTTTGATAGGCTGAAGTAGATCGATCATAACTTTTTGCTCCGATAGAAAAATTAGATGAAACCAATTTCTTTGAAAAGAGGACTCGCAGAGATTTCCGTTGATACATAGTAGATCACCCAGATCATTATGTACAAGGAGTTATGATCATTTAAATTTGGAGCAAAAATATGCCAGGCCTCAGTACTTTTTCCTGCATATTTTAGTGTTCACTACTACTCACGGTTCGATTGGAATGTTCATAACTCGTCGCTCGGATGTCCGTTTTGGATGATCCACATATAGTTGGAAATCTTATTCGATAATATACGCAATGGTGGGTCATAATATAAGATATTTCACACGAAAAATTTATAATTCATTCTAAAAGATAGAACCCAACACGTTTACGCACAAAATTTCAACGAAAAATTTCTTGGGGTATTACATCATCCCCCCCTTGGAAACATTCATCCTCGAATGACGCTAGACATGCCAAGATTAGATAGGGGATAGGGCATACAGCTGAAACCATTCGTTAGACTCATCACCACATCGTTTCTCACTCCGAATGAACATAGAATGCATAAATTCAAGAAACTACAGCTGAACACATAATAAATGACAGCTGAACTGCTGCAACTTTTATCAAAAGTGCATGATTTTGGAATGAAAGGTACCTTCGGCTTGATCGGAGTTCATGGAAAATAGGTGCGGGTACTTGGATCGCATATCCGTCTCAGCTTCCCAAGATGCACCCTCAACAGATTGGTTTCGCCACAACACCTTGACCAAGGGAACTTCTTTGTTCCTTAGTCTTCGGACACTGAAATCAAGAATCTCAATAGGAATCTCATCAAGAGAAATATTTTCTTGAATGTCAGCATTCACAGAGGAATCCACTACCACCGCATCACTAATATGCTTTCTAAGCATGGAGACATGGAATATTGGATGAACAAAGGACAACTCAGAAGGCAACTCGACCTCATAAGCTACCTTACCAACACGGCTAAGAATTTTGTAAGGACCAACATAACTGGGACTAAGCTTCCCCTTCTTTCCGAATCTCTTCACCCCCGCCCCCCTCATGGGTGAAATTTGCAGATACACTAGGTCACCAACTTCAAACTCAAGGTCTCTCCTTCTAACATCCGCATATGACTTCTGACGACTCTGCGCAGTTTTCAACCTTTCCCTAATCAACTTAACTTTTTCCATAGCCTCAAATACCAAATCAGGACCACTCATAGCTACTTCACCCACCTTGTACCAACTTATGGGTGATCTACACTTACTCCTATATAAGGCTTCAAACGGAGCTATGCCAATACTAGAGTGGAAACTGTTATTGTAAGCAAACTCTATCAACGGTGAGTAATTATCCCAACTTCCCTTAAAGTCAAGTGCACAAGCTCTCAACATATCCTCTAAGGTCTGGATGGTCCACTCAGCCTGACCATCAGTCTGCGGATGAAAAACAGAACTCAAAAGCACTTGGGTACCAAGACCCTTCTGAAAAGTTTTCCAAAATTGCAAAGTGAACTAAGTACCCCTATCCAAAATGATAGACAAGGGAACTCCATGCAGTCTGACTAGCTCTCGGATATACAATCTAGCATAATCCTCAACAGTATATGAAGTATGAATAGGCAAGAAATGAGCAGACTCAGTCAACCTATCAACCACAACCCAAATGGAATCATGATGGCGTTGGGAAGGAGGTAAACCAA
>NC_061112.1:89276255-89391551 GCF_002878395.1 Capsicum annuum | reverse complement strand
AACGGAACTCCATGCAGTCTGACTAGCTCTCGGATATACAATCTAGCATAATCCTCAACAGTATATGAAGTATGAATAGGCAAGAAATGAGCAGACTCAGTCAACCTATCAACCACAACCCAAATGGAATCATGATGGCGTTGGGAAGGAGGTAAACCAATCACAAAGTCCATATTTATCTCTTCCCACTTCCAGGTGGGAATACTAAACTCTTGCATCATACCACCAGGTCTTTGGTGTTCAACCTTAACCTGTTGGCATGTTGCACACTTAGCTACAAATGCTGTTATATCTTTTTTCATGCCACTCCACCAATAGATTTCCCGCAAGTCTCGGTACATCTTGGTGGCACCAGGATGAATAGAATATTACGCCCCGTGCACTTCAGCCATAATCCTCTGTCTCAGATCATCAATATTCAATACACAAAATCCACTCTGCAATCTCAACACACCATCTTCCTCTTGGGAAAAAACCTCTACTTTTTGGTCCTTGACTGACTCCTTCAGTCTGACCAAACTAGCATCTAAGTATTGCTTTTCCTTCACTTCCAAAACCAAGGAGGATTTGGAACTACTCTGAACCCCTATACTACCTTCAGCAAAGTCAAACAACCTAACCCTCAACCTAGCCAAATGATGTACATCACGAGCCAACTCTTTCTTACCTTCTACCATATGCGAAACACTACCCAGAGACACTCTACTTAGGGTATCTGCCATAATATTAGCCTTGCTCGGATGGTACAGCACACTCATAACATAGTCCTTTAATAATTCTAACCATCATCTCTGCCTAAGATTCAATTCTCTCTGGGTACACACATACTGCAGACTCTTATGATCAGTGAAAACATCAACATGGACACCTTACAAATAGTGTCTCCAGATTTTCAAAGCAAACACAACAATAGCTAACTCAAGGTCATAGGTGAGGAAATTTTTCTCATGGGGTTTCAACTGTCTAAAATCATAAGCTATCACCTTACCCTTCTGCATCAATACGCAACCCAACCCAACTCTCGAAGTATCACAGTACAACACAAAACCAACAACACCATCAGGCAAAGTCAAAATAGGGGCTGAAGTAAGTCGAGTCTTCAACTCCTGAAAACTCTTCTCACAAGATTCGGACCATAAAAACTTCACTTTCTTTTGGGTCAACTGAGTCATAAGAGACGCTATAGAGGAGAAACCCTCAATAAAATAGCAGTAATAGCCAGCTAAACCTAAGAAACTTCGCTATCAGTTGGAGAAATAGGTCTAGGCCAATTTCTAACAGCTTCGGTCTTTTGGGGATCAACTCTAATACCCTCAAAAGAAATGATATGACCCAGAAAAGCAACTAACCTTAGCCAAACCTCACACTTACTGAACTTGGCAAACAACTTGTGATCTCTAAGGGTTTGCAAGATAGTTCGGAGATGATTAGAATGTTCATCCTCACTATGGGAGTACACCAGTATATCATCGATGAATACTATGACAAACATATCCAGATATGGTCTGAACACTCGATTCATGAGGTCCATGAAAGCTGCTGGGGCATTAGTTAACCCGAAATACATAACAAGAAACTCAAAATGGCCATAACGAGTTCGAAAAGTAATTTTCAGGATGTCACACTCCCTAACTTTGAGTTGATGATAGTCGAAACGAAGGTCTATCTTTGAGAAATAACTTGCACCTTGCAATTGGTCAAACAAATCATCTATTCTCAAAAGGGGGTACTTATTTTTTATGGTGACTTTATTCAGTTGGCGGTAATCAATGCACATATGCAAAGAGCCATCTTTCGTTCTCACAAACAACACAGGAGCACCCCAAGGAGAAACACTGGGCCTTATGAAACCCTTATCTAGTAGATTTTTGAGTTGCTCTTTCAACTCCTTAAGTTCTGCAGGGGCCATATGGTAAGGAGGAATAGATATGGGATGAGTACTAGGAAGAAGATCAATCGCGAACTCTATCTCTCTATCAGGAGGTATCCCTGGGAGTTCATCCAGAAAGACATCAGAAAACTCATTGATGACGTTCATAGACTAGAGAGTTGGAGTCTCAGACTTAGTGTCTTTAACTCTAACCAAATGGTAAATACACCCCTTGGAAATAAGCTTTTCTAGCTTTGAGGTAAGAGCTAAAATGACTCTTGGGTGACACAGAAATCCCAGACCACTCAAACACGGATACACCCAGAAACTACAACTTGACCACTCAGGTCCAACAATCAATAGAGGTATAAGAAGAATATAGCCAGTCCATACCCAGAATCACATCAAAATCTACCATGTCTAACTCAATTAGATCAGCCAACAAGACTTTATGAAGATCAATGGTTCAACGGGTTGAGGTTGCTGACCATCATTATTTCTTCTCACTCGATGTGGAGGCATATTTTTGAAAGAGAAGGGCACGAATCAATAGAAGAGAGAGACATTTTAAGAATGATAGACTTCTGAAAGAAAGAATCATACTTTTTCCAAAGATGTCTTGAAGCCTCTTGCTCATAGATGTGGAGCGCTACACACCGATGATCAAGACTCTACTTAACACGGCTTGTCAGACTCCCTAGGACACCTTTAAACCTTAGGCTCTGATACCAAGTTTGTAACGCCTCGGAAAATGGGTCCCGAAGTGTCACATGATGTTTGAGGCTACGAGTAGTCCCAAGCTAACCCTTTGAGCCATTTTAATTTAGTTCAACAAAAATTAGTGGGGTTTCCATAAATAACCCTTAAATATCAATAGAGTAATCATCATCCGAGAATAAAAGAATTTCAAAAAGATAACAAAATAAAACTTATTAGTCAACTCCCAACATCTATACTAGTCTAAAAAACCTCTAAGACTATCAATAAAACTAGCGAGCCATTGAGACATGCCCCAACTGACTCATACTCAGTTATCAAATGTAAATAATTCCATAAAACCAACATCAGACATCACATCCTCAGAACATGCGGACTCACCATAACAGAGGATGTAGAACAGCGTGCCTGAAGAATCACTGTCAAACCTGGAACTGAGTACCTGAACCTACATTTTGAGAAAATGCAGCCCACATCCAAAGATGTGGGTCAGTACCATGGAAAGAAACCAAGTATATGGGGGTGTATGTAGTTGTATAAATATCATCATCATAAATATTTATAAGAAATATGCAGGATGTATGAAAGACTCACATAGCCCAAAGAAAATCATCATAATCATGAGAGGATGAAATAAGTACAATAACACATGTGAGTCATCATATAATTTTTCAATCACTTTCAGTTCATCAAGAATATCAGTTCTCATAATGTAAATATCATTTAAATCTTTCGAAAGAATAACTTTAACAATTCCATTTTCAAATCACTTCACCATTCACCATAGACACAAGGAAACACAGACACTGGGAGATCCTATAACCGACATAAACCATGTGAGCTACATGGAGTCCAGCGTACAACCTATGTTTGGGAGAGCCGTCCTATCCTTTCCATTGGAGTAGGAATATCGATATCAAATCCACACAAACTAGTGATCACTATATAAATTAGCCTCAGGCTCACTCCTACAGGGGCACGTAGTTCTAGGGAAGTAAGGTCGCTTTATACCTCCCATTCGGTGCTAAAGATTTCTTCCAGACTTAGCTCAGATCATTTCAAAGACAATCCACAACAAAACAATTTCAGTAATATATAAATATACATCGGGAGCCATCATGCTTCCCATCTATCAAAATCAACCACGTTGTGGATTTCTTTCGCACTCGAGTTCAAAACAACTCCATTAAGACCAAAAGGTCAAATCATTTAAAATATCTCAAATATTCAACATCAACATGCTTATAACACACACTTTTTCAAAAAAAAACATAATTTCCAATGGAAATTCACGACCCAAATATCAAAATCATAATAAATATCGTTCAAGATTCATGCTTTATATCACCACATATATAAATTCATCTTTCAAAATCATAAACATCAAAATTTTATAATAATCATCATAAGATATGGGTTCATGCTTCAAATTCATAAAAATCAAATAAAAATCATGCCTTTGTAAAGAAAATTACTTTTGGGCACAAGAACGAAAGAGAGTTCTTGTTGAAAAACCCCACATACCTTGAATGATGAACTTTAGATCGATACTCATTTTTGAGATGTTAATCATGCCTTTGAATGATGGTTCTTGGAGTTCTTGAACTAGGAACTTGAAATCTTGAATAAATTTGCAGAATTAATGGTGAACTTTGGAGGTTCTTGAAGTTGGATGTAGGAGCTTAGGGTTTTCTTTTTGAGGGAGTTTGATGAAATATAACATATAATGCTTCTAATATGCTTTAATATAGGGTTTGGACGATTTTTTGGTGAGGGAGAATGTCCAAAACGCCCCTAAAAATCAAAATAATTCTCGAATCTCTCCATTGGTGGACTATTTTGACAGTCTGAAGTAAATCAACCATAACATTTTACTCTGATATTTAAATTGGATAAAACCAATTTCATTAGAAATAGGACTCTCATATATTTCCATTGATATATAGTATCTCACCCAGATCATTGTGTACAAGGATTTATGATCGTTTGATTTTGAACCAAAAAATCACTTTTGATAGGCTGAAGTATATTGATCATAACTTTTTGCTTCAATAGACAAATTGGATGAAACTAATTTCATTGGAAAGAGGACTCGTAGAGATTTCTGTTGATATATAGTAGATCACCCAGATCATTATGTATAAGGAGTTATGATTATTTAAAGTTGGAGAAAAATACATCAGGCCTCAGTACTTTTTCCTGCACGTTTTACTGTTTACTACTATTCATGGTTCGATCGGAATGTTCTTAACTCTTCGCTCGGGTGTCTATTTTGGATGATCCATATATAGTTGGAAAGCTTATTCGATACTCTACATAATGGTGGCTCATAATCTAAGACATTTTGCAGGAAAAATTTATAATTCATTCTAGAAGATAGAATGCAACACATTTACGCACAAAATTTCAACGAAAAATTTCCCGGGGTATTACAGTGCTTTAATGAAAAATTAATTTAGTAAGGAGTTTGTGAAATTGAAGAGAAAGAAGGTGAAATTGATGCCCCAAGGTAATAGTTATTGGTGTTTATATTTGATTTGTGGTGGTTGGGAGTGATATAAGTGGTGTTAGAAATATTCCCATAGTTGTAGAAAATGAGAAAAATTGAATCTTGAAGGAATAAACAATACACCCACACAATGTTTATGAAAATGCTTAAAAGAGATGGGGAAAAAATAAAGGTGATAGGTGGATGAAAGAGTGTAATTTGGTTGTTGGATATTGGTTCTAAGTGTATAATGTAGTGTATTAAAGCGCTTAGAGAGGTTTGTCACTATTTTGGCCAAAATAGTTGCTACCCGTACCTTAGCCTACATTACAATACGAAAAAGTCCTAGTTCTGATATTAGTAGAGCATTACACTAAGGGAAATCCTATGGGTCATTATGTGTAACTTGTGAATTCTTTGTGAGAGTGAGCATAATTTGATTATTGTACTCATCATGTTATAAATTGTTTAATTATGAGTGATTATGGGTAACTCATTTGTTGTGACGGGCACATGTTTGATGAATGTGGGTGATTTTTATGATGTCTTTGATTGATAAATATTCATGATTTTGCAACTAGGTGAGTCAATTCTTAAGGCTAGGATGTTTTAAAAATAGTGTTCATGAGCTTTCAATTGTCTAACTAACATGCTTAGCGTAGTAACTTGCATTCTGTGTAGTCATGATAGTACTAGCTTGAGTTTATTGCATTTAGTAGAAGTGCAGAGTCTCCTTAGATAATGAGAATTATAGTTAAGAGTTTTTCAAGGATGAACAAGGCTTTAAGTGTGGGGTGGTGATGTTTGGTGTATTTATGCATTCTAGTGTCCCTATTCTAGCTTAGCCTTGTTTTGAGGATGATTCTATATTTTAAGGGTGTATAATGAGATAAATTTATATCAAAGTGTTAAATCATGTGTTTATAATGTTAAGAGTGAGTTTCGAACAAGTTTGTACCTAAAAGATTCATTTAGAGTTCAACCCGGAAACTAGTGTTACTAGCTTGAACTAGGTGTTTATCGAGTTGATTTCGGTGTATTCTATTTTATTTAAAGTGTTCCAAATAGTTTTTATTTGTATTTATATGTGAAAAAACTTGTTGATAATGCTCAAGGGTCAATTGGATCAATCCAAGGGTCAAACCAATGAATTAAAGATCAAAGTGAAATTAGCCTATGCTTAGCTCGTGTTTCTAGTTCATCGTGTTGGATGTTGTGTTGTTTTGAGCTTTAAATTGTTGTGTTTGATTCTATATGATTCTTGGTGAATTTATTATTATGATATATGAAGGATATACAAGATTCAAATCAAGTGGGAACAGCTCAAAAAGGCTCGGAATGGTTGAATGAAGGTACAATACGTAGATTGATGCACTTTTGGACCCCTGGAATGTCTTGGGTGCGTGTAGACTGTAGGAATGGCAAATGGATGCGTGAAATAAACAAATTGATTCATGAGAGGATCAAAATAAAAGCCAACTGGCGCGTGGTGGTCCTAAAGGCGATTAGCCAGCGACTCTGGCTCAGTCGGTGCTCCCTTGCCTTTAGAAAAATTTCTGAAGACAACTTCCAGAGAATGCATGCGATTAGCATCCGACGCACACTCCATTCCATAGGAATAGAGGTTGCGACTCACGCTCCACTCTACACCTGGGTGTTTTAAGCTAAATCGACTTCTATTGGAACTTGGCTTACTATTATGTTATAAATACATATTGTATCACGTTTTTACATACTTTTGGGCGTCTTGGAAGATTGAGGAGGCTACCACAACTTCTTTTTAGGGTTTATATATCTTTAATTAAGTTTCTTTTATGGTTTGTATCATCAATCCAAGGGATTGGATGATAAATATTTCCATTAAAGGCTAAAACTCCTTTTCCGGGGTTAAGGCCACTTTCATGATTACTTTTATTTTGAATTAAGTTTGTTGAGTTGCTTATAATTATTGGTTGTTTGTTTATTCTTGTTATAATTATTTTAAGGATTCGATACCCTTAGAATACATCTATTGTCAACCTTGTGAACTCGAAAGAGGGAATAGGGAGATAGAACATGGGAATAAGCAAAGTATGGTATGTGTTTTTTATGAAATAAGGAAATCAAATTAGTATCTAGGATAGAGATGTTCTTAGATACCGTACTTGATTCATATGTAGGATGATATTTGTTAAGAACTTAATTGAATTATTACATCTCTGCTCAATGATATAGGTGTAAAGTTCAACTTAGGTAAAAGATTAGAGGTTGAGAAACCATGATCATGCAATTAATCCTACGAATCAACAACCAAGATAAGCAAGTTAACGAATGAATTTAAACAACATATTATGATTGTTCGTAAGCCTTAACCTTGAGCTACTATCCGTAGATTGTCCTAAGTCATTATATTTTTGCATTAGTTTTGTTTAGTTTTAATTTACAACTTCCAAACTCTATTTGGTACTCTCCTCAATTGGTTAAACTAGAATTGGATAAGCGGTGAACGCAAGTCCCTAAGAGATCGATACTTGGTCTTTCTTCAATCCAATTTACTACTTGATAATACCACGTATACTTGCGTGTGTGGTTGGGCACTGTCAATCTCCGTCCTAACTATTTAACTTAACGAAAGTTCATCTCCTTAATTTCTCTTTCACCTATAAACTTAGCTCGAGAATCACATCAATATTTTTACCTTCAAGAACATCTACTCTCCCACCTAACACACTACTACGCTTCCACAACCACCATTATACTGACATACGGAGGGTTATTGATGGACCCGAGCATAAATGTCATGAATGGAAGTAACACTATTAGCCCATAACTTATACCTATTACACTACTCAAGGAGGGACTTGAAATAAAGATACAATACAATAGACACAAAGTGCTTCATATATCAAGTGTTTGGATTATAAGTAAAGAGTCGTTCGGCATAAACACAACACAACATGATTTCTTAAGACAGACTATAATAAGAAACATTGGGGTACATATCATGAGCGATTTAGCTTAAAGCCGAAGTTTATGTAGTTATCAACTAAGACAGGGATTGCCACTTGAAGCGATTAATACTCATTTAAAGAACTGCAATTTCCTATGAGTTAGCATGAATTTTATCACTTTGGCTAATCCCGGCATAAAATGAATCAGTAATGTATAGAAAGCATAGTGTCTTAGAACTAAGCATTATGTGAGACATGGATTTTTATAGATCATGAGCAACATAAAATATAGCTTGGATACATTGGAATATTGGATCACTGAGACCGCATGGCTTCAAGTTTGGAGTTCGGAACATGACATGACTTACATACAGAACTCAAACCTTAGACATAGGCAGGACTTGAATTCATAAGGCATTGGTAGATGTTCATTCAAATTGAATTAGGAGGAGCTTTCTTGAATGGGAATTGATTTATCATGATTCTCACTTGAGACTTGACACCACAAGAAAATTTGGGAACTACTTTAACTCATCATCTCCCACTTAGATCAAAATCACAATCTAGACTTGCGGACATATTCCCTCATAAATTCTATAACCACAACTCTCAACAAAATGGGGGGTCGATATACACATGAACATAACTCCTCTCAATAAGTTTTAATAAAAACACACTAATTTCTTTCTAGGACATCCCCATTTAGGGACACTAATCATAACTTTCTCTAACCCCCAAGTCATCGACTTATGATAAACATTATCATGGGCATGGAAATCCATGCTTCTAAACAATTAACACTCCATATTCAACTCCTTATAATACAAGCATGACACCTCTAATTACACCACTTACAATTTAACAAAATTAGCTCAACTATTCCAAAGGCGCATATTTCCTACCTATAATTTCTCAATTCAACTCTACATAACGCAATACAATAACTCCCTGACTTATCTTTACTACAAGATTCAAGAATGAAATCAAGGTACACATGACACTCATACACATCAAACCTTATCTAACAACATTCTACCTCGGGGTTCAACTTATCATTATATATCACACCTTACATCAAGCCTACTAATTTATTCCTACAAAACATGCAAAATTAACCTTTAAGTTACTATTCTCACCCCCACAATTCACATCTCAAGTTCAAGCCTATTGTCTAACAACACCAATCATATGAAGTGTGACATATACTATACTAATAAATCGAATAGAAATGTCAACCTAAGTCTCTTATTTCACTTAACTACTACCTACAATCACAACCCCTCCATGACATCACTATTACATCTTAAAATCCACTACATACCTTCTCACATGAAGTACTAGTTTACAACGACTAGAGAAAATACAATCAAGGGGGTAAAGTCACATAGTAGGGATAGTCGGTCTTAATCTTATATTATAACCCATTACAATCTTATCAACATATTCCACTTTCTCATATCATAGTTACTTACCCATGCATACATCCCAACTACTTTTGAAATTTCATATACAGTAGTGAGTTTATACTTATAACTTATTAGCTAATCTAATCGTTTTCATTCACAGCCTATATAACATTTCTACAACCACCATAGTTATCCATTCTGATATCCTTCCTTATTTTAAATAACTAATAATCACAGCTAGACACTTCTTCTACTAACTACCATACACTCTAAAAATTTTGCTACAACATTAGGCAATCACCATACAAGAGCAACCCACCCCTCAATCAAGGGTAATACAACTCAAACTACTTATTTATGCAAAAGTCACCCTCACCCTGACTTCGAACCTTGTGATGTCATATCATTAACTTTGGGATCATCTTACTACCAACAGGTTATGACACCTTAGCACATACTACCATGCGGGTGGAAATATTATTTCAACATTCTGACATATATCACTACCCTTAAGCATGACATCTGCAATAAGAATTTTGAAAGGGAACATATACACTTTATACCTCAGGCTCAAATGCACAATTGATGATGATAGGGGTATAAGCTTAAATCAATGCACTTTAAAGAACTTATGGACTCCTCTCAATCCCTTGTGCAATTTCATAATCTTTTCTGACTCAATTAGAAGGGACCACCTCATTTAGACTCTAAGATTCTGTACTTGAATCGACTCAATAATGAGACATAGTTAATAAAATCAGAGTAAAGAAGGAATTTGGATAACTTCCAAATGGAAAACACAATGACATGATCTAGAACATGAAGAAAATAGGAATATTCCTAAACGCCTATTAGTTTCCTCCTTATAAGTGTGGCATGCTACACACCAATAAATAGGATCTACATGATGTGATTTCACAGACACCTTGGGACCATAAATTGTGCTTTGATACTAAGATCTCCTTGACCCCAGCCAAGGCCCTGGCCTCAATGAGCATCCTAAACCATAAAGGCCCGGACGCCCATCTCTATCTGGTAATCATGCACACCATTCACATATTATAAGAAAATGCAGAAATTATAATAAAACAGAAACATGGTCAAACTCTAAATTTAGTTGAATAATACGAAATTAGGTTCATAACATTCAAAACACATGACACCAGTCTGCGAAATCTCTAACTGTATGAAAATTAACATGTGCCTAAAAACTTGGACAAAGCCCCCAGTCGGACCATAAAACAATGTGAAATGACAAAGTCTAATATCCCGGAATAGAGAAAGCTCACCAATTACAAGTCTTAGACACCCCAATCTACTGCTTAGTGGGACCTCAGGACTACGCATCAGATCCTAAAATATAGGGGTCAATACAGACGTACTGGCACACATATCAATCCAAAAATAAAATACATTTTTATACAACATAGGTGAGAACTTTTATAAAATAACGTATCACAAAATCAATTAAAAACACATGGGCATAGTATGATAAGTTTCAAACACATTTCTTTCCTTTGTAACTAAATTTACTTTACTATTGAGCTAGATGGTACACCCTAAAAGTTCATGTTTTTAACAAATTGCCAAATCTCGATTTGCCGCCAAGATTGGAGTACTAGTGAGGAGAGGACACGCAAAATTGCAAAGTAGGGTGTCAAAATCCCCAATCAAGTCAATATGTCATGGTTGGGAATAATATCACAAAGTAGGGATACTAACCATAGTCCTGAATTGGGACGGCATAATACAAGGTACACTAGATCACATAGCAGGGTACCAAAGTCTCGTGTCTGTAAATCACGATTTTCAGCATAGAGTCTCCTGGCTCGTGCTTTCTTCGGGTAACCATCTAAATCTCTTTAAGCCCAATTTTAGCCTCTTAAAAATATAATTCATGCTTAGAAACAAATCTTTCTCATTATGTTTAGGGTACATTACAACAGGGTATCGTCATACCCAGACTTGTACGCCATTCATATCATATCAATTTTCACAGCCCTTCTTATTCAAAAATATGTATATGACCACCAAAGATTTATCAAGTCACATGAGGGTTTTTATTATCAAAATCACATGAAACTTATGCAAATCCATTCTCTTTACAAGACATTAATACGTGGTGGCCATTTTATTTATGCATAATGGTTAAAGAGACATTTAAAACTCAAGAGTTTATCATCATTCATAAACCAGACACCGACATTAGTTATACATAAGTCTCATGATCAAAAATGGGGGTTCTTAATTCAAGCTCTCATAAACAATTCACTAATTTACATCATGCAAGATTCGTAAACTTCATCCTGGGAGTGAAATCTAACAAGTTACATTCGTAAATCATCTTTTGAATTCAAATTACATAAGCATGAGATTTATAAACCAACTTATAGAAAACCCCATAACAATTTCAAAATTCCATCAAATTGATTTCACAATGCATGCTCTTAAAATAATTTACCAAAACCCTTTTTCATATACATACATAAATATCTTCAAAGCTTGTAAAAATCTTAAAACCCATGCTCATGAGATTTATGATAGCCCCACGTACCTTACGTTTTTTATATTGAAGTATGAAACCTTAATTTTGAAACTTTCTTGAGACTCTTGAACTTGAAAGGCTTGAATTTTAGATTTCTTGGAGGAGAGTGTTGAATTTTGTTCTTGGAGAAAGAGAAGGGTTTTTATGTAAGTTGATTTAAAGAAGATGGGCAAATATTGCCCTTTTAGGTGTTATAATTCATGCTTTGGACGTTTGGGGTTGAGCAGAAAGGACCAAAGTGACGACCCTTAAGATGCTAAAACTGTGGGGGAATAGTCCCCGCTTTGTGACCCCTAGTTGGGTAAAGCAACCCCCATGACATGACCCCTAGTTGGGTAAATCAGCCTTTGTGATGCGAGGCTATCGCGACCCCTTACTGGCTCACATGAAAAAAGCCATAACTTTTCACTTGGGTGTCGAATTAAGGCAAAATTGGTATCGTTGGAAAACTAACCCAATTATCTATCATTTGGTGGGTCTTAAACTGAAAATTTCTACATATATCAAAAGGTATACACGTTCAAAGTAGATTCTTGTAGAATCGAATACCAAACTTTGGACGAATCAAAGGTTCTTAGCTCAACTTTGCTCTAAGTGATTTCTATGAACATTTTTAACCTCAATAGCACTTCAAAAATGAGGAAAAAGATCATGACAAATGAATTTAAATATAAATAATGGGATTACAGTTTACACATGTAGGAACGACAGTTTGATTTCTAGCTTGAAAAGGCGGGGTGTTACACTTATTCTATCTGAGATACCTTTTGCATCCTTATATACTGACAGATCAAGAGCAAAATAATGTAGTTAGGGGGGTTCCCATCTAGGTTGTTAAGCCCCCAAGGCAGTCAGCCCTTGCACTCCGATCTCCTCACTCATGGCCTAGTTATTTGAAGGAGTTACTTTTGAAGTGTACGAATCGTCAAATAAATTTTCATCTATGGAGGCACTTTCTAATTTGCTAGGGGACTCAAATTTATCAAACGAAGGGGTTTTGGAGGAAGAGTACAAACCCTGATGTGAAGAAACTGTTTGGTCGGAGATTTGGTATTTGGAAGGATTACTTAGAATGTCCTCTTCAACAATTTTGGATTTAAATGGATTAGTTTTAGTATTGTCTTCCTTTTTAGAGGAGGGGTTGATTTTGGGGTCAACACTGGCATCAACAGCATTATTTTTTTTTCAAAAAGTGGATCATTTGGAGTTTTAATCTTCTCTTGTGTATTGTAATCCCTAGCAATCGTGCGTAGGGAAAGTGGAGTAAACTTTGTGATGGCAAATTTCTTATCAAACCTAGAAGGAATGGAAACAGAAAGAGTATAAATTACTTTTAATGGAATGGGCTCGTCTTTTTGTGAGGATAAAAAAGAGTAAGATATTTTAGGAGTTTGATGGGCTATGAATAATAAATCAGGATAGACTTCTTTAAAATAGTTTGAAAATTGATGAGGTTGTATGAGAGATAATTTTCAAAATGAGAAGAACAAGAATCCAATTTTTGTAATTTGATTTTTTGCCTTAAATAAATCATGAAAGAATGATTCGGATTTAGTTATTAGATATGTCTAGTGAGACGTGTCCAGTCAGATGGGTACGTCTATTGGACTTAAAGTACAAGTGATAGCTTTTAGAAGAGGTGGGAGAGTGATGTGGCACAAATCATTAAATATTTAAAATGGTCACCGTTGAGGAATAGTAAATGATACTAACCTGATTGGGGACCTGGTCCCTAAGTGATTCTTTGAACTCAATCATTTTATGTTGTCTCACTTCCCTTTTTTATATTTCTCTTCTTTGCCATAGGTGTATATCTGTAGAAGATATGAGACTGAATTAGTCATGTAGAATATCATCTAACCAGGATACTTGCTCACCAAATCATAGCCATGTAGGGAGGATCATGAGAGTCTCCTGCATCCACATTGATTTCATCAACTCTACCCCTTCTTGTGTCACTTAACTAGTTCTCTGCCAACTTTCATCAAGGATCTACCAAAGATATGCCCTTCAGAACTTGGAAGTCATCATTTTGCAACTAGATTCATAGCTTCACAAGCATCAACATACTCTGATTCTTCAAATCCATCACTAAGGAGATATTGCCTCCACTAATGGCCTTCAGCAAAATATGATTTTCAGATCTTCAATCATGTGCTCTGAGCAGCCATCATCGATATCCTTGTATTGGTTTCCCTCTCTTGCCTTGCCCTACATCATCAATCACTTGTTAGCTTTGGGAACTCATTTCAGTCTGAGTTCCCAATATGGTGATAGAGGAAAATTAACTATTTTGTCTGGCGAGGTAATCTTTGTTTCTTTCTTCTGAGTGTTGTGAAGTTTCTTATACCCCTCTGAATTGTAGCTTTGGATGGACACATTTCATTTGAGTGACCATATTTTCCACAATGGGTAGATAAAAGATCATCCTGGTTCCTTATATATCGGTTAGAAAATTTGGGGCTATCACCTTGACTATGATGTCCTAATCCTCTTTTGCTACTAAATCCTTGACTGGTGAGGGTAGTCAGAGTTTGTGAAGATATAGTCCACTTAAGAGTTTTCTCAAGTTTAATATTCACCCGAACTAGTTCCTTCTCAAGTTCTAAGTTTCTTTCCAATGAAGCAGTCATATTAGCCTTAGCTTCAGCCAATTCTTCTTCCAGCTGAAATTATATCATCCTTGCTTCACCTTTTCCCTTGGAATTCTACTTAGAAATTTCATTAAGCTTCTCAATTAGAAGAACATTTTACAAGAGATAGTGTTATGGTTTGCTTGATGTCCAGCCACGTGCACATTCAGTTCAACCATTTCTTCCTCACACTTTGAAAGATCCTTCTTTAGCTTTACCTTTTTATTTATGAGTTCAACTATCTAGACACTTAACTCAATAACTTCTTCCTCACACTTTTCCAAAACTTCCTTTAAGTTTTCCTTGTCTTTGATAATCTTATTCAGAGAATCAATCACCATTGAGTCAAGAGATTTCAGCCTACTAAGAGAGTAGTCCTTCAAATTTTCTTTGATTTCTAGGAGAGTCACTGGTTCATCTTCATCATCATCAGTATCTTTCATCGGATCAAACAGTGAATCAAAAACTTACACCTCATCTTCCATCACCATCATAGAGACATCATTTCCTTGCTTTGAATCATTTAATTCATTTGAAGAATCACCCCAAAAGGCTACTAATACTTGATTAACAACTTTGTCAGCTTCTGCTTTATTGTTGTACTTAATAGGGACCAGGTCCTTTCCCTTTTATTTACCAACGGCTTGCTTAGCATATTCCTTGTACTCAACCTTATGCATTGGGCAATCCTTAATGTAGTGACCCAGCTTGCCACACTTGTGACATATGTCACTTGTTTTTTCTTTCTTGAAGTTCTTGTTGTACTCTTCTCTTCTAGGTAGAGACCTTGATCTTCTCAAGGCTTTGAGAACCCTTTTTGTAATATAGGTTTTTATTCCTCATCTTCAGTACTTGAGGTTTCTTTAGTATTCTTTAGAACCAGGAATTTTCCACCTTGGGCTCTTCCTTTTAATTCCCCAGCTTCTTCAATATTTTATAGGTTTTAAGACTGCCAATAAGTTCATCCATGGTCATTGTCTTCAAGTTCATAGCTTCAGTGATTAGATTAACCTTGCATTACTACTTCGTAGGAAGAATGCTCAGAACTTTGCGAACCCATTGGGTGCTCAGAACTTTGCGAACCCATTGGGTGGTTCTGATTTCCTCTCTCAAGCAATGAAGTTCATTTGTTATGGATGTAAACCTAGTGTGTATTTCCTATATGGACTCTCCCTCCTTCTTAAAGAAAGTTTCATATTTATTTGTCAGCATATCCACTTTGGACTCCTTAACCTAACAGTTTCCCTCATGGATTGTTTGAAGACAGTCCCAGATCTCCTTGGCAGATTCACAGGCAGAGATCCTGTTGTATTCATCAGGACCAATACCACAAACCAGCAGCTTCTTTGTGTTATAATTATTCTAATTCTTTTTCATGTTTGCATCATCATATTCCTTCATTATCTTGGAAAATTGTGAAGTCATATCACCAATTTTTATTTCCCTTATAGGAAAAAAAGGGCAATTATTAATGACATTCCATAGCTCTGAATCTTTATCTATGATAAAATCATGTATCCTTGTCCTTTACCACCTATAGTACTCTCTATTGTATCTAGATGGTGTGGTAGACTGGCCTTCTTCAAGATTAGGAGGAGCAACCATTCAATTTGCCATCCACTCGTCATTGCCAAAAGCTCTATCCAATTTGCTAGAGATCATGTTTATACCCATTTGTTTATTAGACCATGCATAATAGTTCCTTTTGTTAGAAAATCAGGCACACACAGCAGAAGCAAATAAGTAGGTTCACTTACATGTAATATAGACAACCAACACAAACACATAGTTCATACGAAGGATGCTTAAAAATAATCAGGAATACCCCTTAAAAGTAATCAGGAATACCCCTTAAAGCTTGAGAAAATATCTTGAAGCGAATCCGTCTTCGAATTTGCAGTTTTCTATAGTGATCTCAAATTCACATCTGAACTCTCAAACACATCGATAGCCTCTCAAACTTGTCCCTAAAATTCATTTAGGTCCCTAAACTAAGGCTTGTACCTATTAAACCCCTAAACCCCCTAATTTGGTTCAAATTGAGCATTTTTTGCCCACATGGCACTGTGCATGCAGTGCACTTCGGAAAGCGCGTGAGGTTCTTTTTTTTAATTAAATTATGAATAAAAATGTGCCAGGTGGCACTGAGGCCCCCAAAAATATTAATTAAAAATTTATATTTAAATTATTTTATTAATATAATTTTTAATTATTATAATTTCTTAATTCTTTTTTTTATAAAAAGAACCCCCCCCCAATGTCATCTTCTTCACACCACCCCACCCCCACCCTCACCCCCTGCATCTCCACCCCACCCCGCGTCTTCATCGTTTCAACCTTACCCCACCCCCGTGTCTTCGCCGTCACCCCCCACCCCACATCTTCACATGAATAAATTCTTTTTAACCCACCATAATTATTTCCATTTCTTGAAAAATTTCAACAAGATTCACTTTTTATCCTCCATTAGTTTCACCATTTCTTGAAAAATTACAACGAATTTCAATAAAGGTCACTTTTTTCTCCAAAAAAGATCACTTTTATCACCATTTCTTTTTTTCCTCCACAAGAAAGATCACTATTTTTTTCATTAATATCACCATTTTATGAAAAATTTCAATAAAAATGACTTTTTTATAGACCCCTTTTGAATTTTTGAAGTAGATTTAAACAAAAATTTTGTGTGTATATTTTTGAGGATCGTGAAGAAGCAAGATTCACTTTAATGGAGAAGAAAATGAAGAGGGGGGAGGGGGGATGATTAACGCTGGGGAAGGTGGGGGCTGGGGAGAGAGACTGGGCTGGGCTGGGGAAGGTGGGGTTTCTAAAAGATTTTATAATTTTTTTTTAATAATTAGTTTTTAAATTTTTATTTTCTAAATAATTTTATAATTATTTTTTAATAATTTGGATCCTCAATGCCATTTTTTATTTTCATTTTTTTAAAAAAATTATAATATATTTTTAATAATCAGTTTTTTATTTTTATTTTTTAAATAATTTTATAATCTATTTTTAATAATCAGTTTTTTATTTTTATTTTTAAAATAATTTTATAATTATTTTTTAATAATTGGAATCCTCAATGCAATTTTTTATTTTTATTTTTTTAAAATTTTATGATTTCTTTTAAATAATCAGTTTTTTTTATTAATCAATTTTTTATTTTAATTTTTTAAATAATTTTATAATTATTTTTTAATAATTGGAATTCTCAATGCAATTTTTTATTTTTATTTTTATTTTTTAAATAACTTTATAATTATTTTTGAATAATTTGGGTCCTCCATGCTTTATTTCGGATTTAATTAGTATCTCGTGTCGTGACCTGGGGGTCTATCGAAAATAGCGTCTCTACCTCATCGGAGGTAGTGGTATGGACTGCGTACATCTTACCCTCCCCAGACCCCACTATGTGGGAATACACTGGGTTTGTTGTTGTTGTTGTTGTTCGATCCTCAATGCTATTTTTTATTTTTATCTTTTTAAAAATTTTATAAATTTTTTTAATAATTATTTTTTAATTTTTATTTTTAAAATAATTTTATAATTATTTTTTAATAGTTTGGATCTTCAATGAATTTTTTTATTTTTTTAACAATTAGTTTTTTTATTTTTATATTTTTTAATTTTTTTTATAATTATTTTTTAATAATTTGTATTTTTTAATTTTTTAATTTATTTTTAATAATCAAGTTTTTATTTTTATTTTTTAAATAATTATATAATTAATTTTTGATAATTATCGGACCCACAATGTCACGTGGCAGCTTCCAATTAGCCCCTTTTGTCACATCAGTGTGTGTGTGCAACACACACTTTGAGCTTTTAGCTGATTGGAACCAAATTGGGGGGGGGGGGGGGGGGGAGAGATTTAATAGGTACAAGCCTTAGTTTAGGGGTCTAAGTGAATTTTAGGGACAAGTTTGAGGGGCTATCGATGGGTTTGGCCTATTATTATCATCCAATCTACCAGGAATATTGACCCATCTCAGAATTTCACCTTATAATAAATCAAAACGATAAATAATATAGACAGATCATAATACTTATATCAGGATTGAAAATATAAGTACATTTAACAGAATAGAGAATATGTTTTTTATCAGTCAGTCCAAAACAATTATCTTTATCCCGTTCAATACATACAAAATGCACTAGAACGAGAAGTTAGAACTATACCGTTCTCGTAATCAAGATAAATTAAATTAAACTCGTGCTACAATCATTCTGATGATTTGTCCAAATTTCCATCTACGATTGTGAACTATAATTTGAACTCATGACAATCGATGATTTAATCTTCTGTGTATAAGCTAAAACTCTATATATCAAATCATCTACTATATAAGTTGAGGACACATATATGACAATGATCTATTTAATGTAACAATTTATTAAATTGAATAAATAAATAAATAATCATTCAATAAATAATACTACATCAAAACTTGATGATTTATAATAAATCCTAACACCTTCCCCTCCCCTGCTTCCATGATAACTCACTTAGCTTTTGTTGAGTGACAGGTGCCCTGTAATAGTAGGTCGGGCTAGTAAACATTGCACTAAAATCTCAAAATTAGTCAAGGAAGGATTCATAAATTTTGGTAGTGCATTCCTTTGATCTACATTAGAATAACCATAGACAATAATCATAAAACAATGAACCCCTGATTGTCTACTGCAAATCTTACTGTGAATCATTTGAGCATCAGATATGAGATTAAAAACATCATATTCCCTAATATTCCATAATACCCAAACTGTGCCATTCACTACACTTATATAGATGTAAAAGAAGCTATAATTATTTTGGAATAATATAAATAATCTATTTCACATAAATTTAAGATGTAGGATGAACTAATACAAAACACATTTGTTATGCACTCTAATATATGGGTTGCTCTCTCTAACAAACTTGTTCCAATGTCCTTCCTCTAGCCCCGTTTTTTGAAGTAGAGCATGATGAACTATTTAACCTCTTTGCTTTATTCATCTTATATCATGTACTTTAGGAATCGTATCATATCTATGTTAATTTTGGATTTGCAAACTTGAGGTCTAAAATGAACATTGAATATTTGTGGGGTTGTAAATCATTTCAACAAGGATAAAAGAGGAATTTAAAGTTAACTTTCCAAAAAGAAATATGTGCCACATAAAATAAGAGGGATAGAGTACTTCGTAATAATCGGATGGTTAAACCCTTATTAGTCCTACAGATAGCTAGCTAGATGTTAACATATAGTATATGTTTTAGTAGTCGAAGCAAATGTTATGATAGCCTGAATAAGTTGTCATTGCTGCTAAGTTAATGACCTCTTGGAAAAGATAAAAGAGTAACTATGTCCTGAGCTCAATGTTTTAGGCTAAAAATTTAAAAAGGGACAGTTGAAAATTAGCTGAGCTTGATTAATCGAAACAAAATATATTTTCATTGCTCTACTTTCAATTCAAGCTCAACATGTATCATAATGCTTTTGTAATAAAATAAAATAGCCAGAAAAACAGCACTATAACTTACCATGTATATCAGTCCTACAATAATATTCAAGTTATCTGGGTATTTCATGACCTATGTACTGACATGTCTTACTTTATTTAATGATTGACAGTCTCTTACTGTAAAGCAAACCATTTACTAATAATTATATACAAATCCGCAATGTATGTGCATTTCAAAGCATAAGGTGCTACTAATGTAACATTTTCCGAGTTGCTCATAGTTTGTTTGTTTTTCCTCCCAACTACTCCCTCCTTTTCATTTTACTCGTCACAAATTTCTTAATTTGATTTCTCATTTTACTTGTTATTTTTCATTAATCAAGACAAGATAATTTTTTTCTTTTTTTATCCTTAATATTAATTGTTTTTACTCCAAAGTAAAATATAAACATCATTTAATAGAGATACTATGGTAAAATAATCATGTTATTAAGCAATATCAAATTAACGAAGGGAGTAATTATTGTAATTATGTCTTATGGAGTGTCCCTTTCCATGTTTAGCATTTATTTACATTGTGTTAAATACATTTTTACCAAATCTGATTTCACTTTAAAATGTACTTCGCATTGAATAGAAACATATAATAAATAGGAGTAACTTATAGTAACAATACTACCTATTTATTATTTTTCTTAATGGCGAGAAGTGAGCTAAAGTGACTTACTTTGGGACAGGAGTAGAGTAGTAAAATATTATATCCAAATCTGAAAGACAAGAAGCCAGGAAACAGATAGAGTCGAACAAGCTCAACTCTTTACAAGTAGTTAAGGTTACAAATATAGATCCAGAAACAGAACGGAGTAGCTAAACAAAATATGAGTTGGAGTTTAAAGTACTAAACAAGTGAAACAATCTTATATACCTTCCGCAGAAGGAAATATGATGACATTGAAAAGAAGTTCAGATCTATTAGCCCATTCAAAGACACAAACATCACCTACTTTTAGGTTGTTGTCCAACACAAACTCCATCCAACCGGCACTGAACTTCGCGTTTGATATTCCAAGAGTGCATTTTACAGCCCATTGTATTTCTCTCTTGCTTGAAACTTGAAGTACCACTTCACTATGTCTAGAGGAAAAGAATTTCCTAGCGACTGACAGCATTATGATCTATCCGTTTGAGGATGCATTAGCATATAGAACAAAAGATTCATCATTTAATAGTGATTCTTAGTCAGGGATTAGTAATGGATGACTAAAATATTCAAGAATAGCTATCTTACCAATCGCATCTGGCCTCTGGCTGGAGACACATATGATGGATGCATGACACATATGAAGAATGGATTTGTAGATGTAAAAGATTTTGCTTTTTGATATGCCATTACCATTTCTTTGGCTATCACTGTGCCTTCACTGAGTTCTTCTGCAAAATCCAAGCCAACACGACTACATTATATTTAAATGATCAAGAAAGTACCTTTAATGGATTGTAGATGTTAAAGCTATGATTTTCAGTATACACTAGAATATTTCGTAATGAGCCGCTCAATAACCTTCAATTTTTGAAGTGAAGAAACAATCAGAATCACCTTTCTGCTTCTTTTCAAGATTCAGTTTCCTTCTGTGAACAATTTTGGGTTGAGAACATGGAACTGAATTCTCAATTTTGACCATCTTGTTATCACAATTAGAAACCCCTTCATTTATTTTATGCATTGATTTGTTCTCAGCTCCACGAAATATAGTGACATCAAAAATGGGCTGAGTGCCCTTAATCAGTTCAAACACACAAACATCACCAATTTTTAACTTATTGTCCTGCACGAACTCCTTCCACGTGAACTGAATTCTCGCGGCTGATACTCCCAGGTCATATTTAACAGACCAAGATCCCCTGCCAGGAACACGAAGCACTAAATCGCCACATTTCTCCAGAAAATATTTCCAAGCAAATAAGAAAGATATGCGCTGCCAAAAGAGATGGAGACGGTAAATTGAGTTTAATAGCATGCACCCTCATGAATTGAATAAAGATCAAAGTATTGGAAAATCTATGAAGTAGCTTACCAGATTGTATGGTTTCGAGACATATGATGGTTGCATAAAGTATATAACAAATGGGTTCTTAGATTTAAAAGCTTTTGCTCTTTGATACGCTCTAGTCCTCTCTTTGCCCAATACTGTCATGTTCACAGCATAAACCATCTCAGTTTGTTGCTTGTGCATCCTGCAACTTTCTCCGCTTTCTTCAAACAGAAATTCATAATCAATGTATTACTACTACGCAGATGATCAATTCTGTTAGTAAGCTAGAGTAAACACTTTCTTACTTTTGGGTTTTCTTGTGAAAGACGGTGAAGCTACATCCTCCTGTGACTTTTCCACCTTGATACTTTTGGTGTGAATGCCAATTGAAACATCATCTTCCGCCTCCCCTTCATGTCTCTTTCTTTTGCTGCCATGTCCTAACGGACAACGGCCCAAAATCTTAATAGAATGTTCCATCTCAGTTCCTTCGCCATGTTCTTCTGAAAAAATTCAAGCCAATATAACTTTAAACAATCAAGAAAAGTACTAACGAAATCTGTGTACTTTAGACTATCTTATAGAGAGTTAAATTTTATCACCTTTGATTTTTGAATTGAGATCATATGAACCTCCTGTCTTCTGCTTCAATTTTTCGTTTTGAACTGCCTTTGGTTGAATACATAGAACAGAATTATCAGTTTTGATAAACTTGCTTTTACTATCAGAACCCCCTGACGCTTCTTCAACTATATTGTGCATTAGTGTGCTCCCAGCTGCACGAAATATTGTGACATCTACAAATAGCTGAGCACCCTTACTCACTTCAAATACACAAACATCACCAACTTTTAACTTATTTTCTATCACGAATGCCTTCCAACCAGAATGAACTTTTGCATTTTTTGAACAGATAGTGTATTTGACAGACCAAGATCCACTGCCTGGAACACGAAGCACTAAATTGCCATCGTTCTCAAGGAAATACTTCCTAGCAAATGTTGACGATATGTTCTGCCAAAAGAGATGGGCACACTAAAATGAGTAATGACATTAATCCATATGGATTGAATAAAAATTTTTGAAAGTCTAAAGAGTTTATAGCTTGTAACCAACCAGAATGTATGGTCTGGAGACGTACGATGGTTGCATAAAACATATAATGAATGGACTCTTAGATTTAAAAGCTTTTGCTCTTTGATATGCGATAGCCCTTTCTTTGTCCATTGCTTTCTTGTTCTTGTCATAAGATATCTTGGACTGTTGCTTGTGCATTCCGCAACTTCCTCCGCTTTCTTCAAAACAAAAAAACAAAATCAATGTTTTACTACTAAGTTGTCATGTAAGTATAAGATCAATTGTCCATAGAATACCTTCTTACTTTTGGTATTTCTTGTCAAAGAAGGCGAAGCTACATGTTCTTGTGGGTATTCCAAAGCGTCATCCTCTGAATCCACTTCTAGACTGTTTCTTTTGCTGCTCTGTCCTGATGAATAATGGCCCAAAATCTCAGCAGAATGCTCAATCTCAGTGCCTTCACCATGTTCTTCTGAAAAAATTCCAGCCAATATAAGGTTGATGGAACAATCAAGAAAATTCCTACTAAAATGAAAATTGTAGTATTCCAGACTACCTTACAGAAAGAATTCAACTCAATTACCTTTGATTTTTGAACTAAGATCACAAGAACCTCTTGTCTGCAGCTTTAATTTTTCTATGTGAACTACCTTGGGTCGAGAACATGGACCAGAATTATCAATTAGGATAACCTTGCTTTTACTATCAGAACCCACTGGGATTTCTCCAACTATATTATGCATTAATGTGCTCCCAGCTGCATGAAAAATTTTGACATCTACAAAGAGCTGAGCGCCCTTAATCACTTCAAATATACAAACATCACCAACTTTTAACTCATTTTCTAGCACAAATGCTTTCCAACCAGAATGAACTTTAGCATTTCCGCTCCCTATAGTGCATATGACAGACCAAGATCCTCTGCCTGGAACATGAAGCACTAAATTTCCATCGTTCTCAAGGAAATACTTCCTAGCAAACTTCAACGCTATGGACTGCCAAAGGATATGGCTAAGTAAATTGATTTTGACATTATGTAAAATGGAATAAAGAAATATTAGAACACTGCAAAGTCCATAGAGATTATAGCTTGTAGCTTACCAGATTGAATGGAGTAGAAACATATGATGGTTGCATAAAAGATATGATGAACGGATTCTTAGATTTAAAGGCTTTTGCTTTTTGATATGCTGTAGAGCTCTCTTTGTCCATTACTGTCTTGTTCTGATCATAAACACACTTGGATTGTTGCTTGTGAATCCTGCAGCCTTCATTGCTTTCTTCATACAGAATATTAAGAGCATTGTGTTAATAATACATGAATTTAAGTTATAAACAGCAATAATGTAAAGTTCCTTTATACACTTTTTGCATAGTTTAACCTATGATGTTGGTTAGTTACTATTTCTGCAAAGCTACTAATTACCAGTAATACTTATCATAAAGATTTATGGCGTGATAAATAACTTGATTAATTATTTTACACTGTCAATGAATAGAATTTAAACTCATACTACTAAATTATCATGCAACAAGATGATTGATTTTCAATTCAGTTCATAGCCAATAGGATAGATAGCATATAAGATCCTCACTTTGTCCCTCTCTTGTGAAAGACGGGAAATCTATATCCTCTTGCGACTTCTCAACCTCCATTCTTTTGATATGCATATCAATTGAAATATCATCCTCTGTGTCCCCATCATGTCTTTTCCGTTTGCTAGACTGTCCTAATGGACAATGGCCTTTGTTATCAAGCGACCGCTCAACCAAATCAGGATTTTTTTCTTTCAACTTCTGGCTTCTTGGAATACCCTCAAGGATATCTACAGAATCATCCGACTCGGGTCGGTCGGTACTTGGTGCATGGTGTGTTCCCTGGCAATGGATGGTGCGTATACCATAGGCAGAACTATATGGATATTCGATTTCTGCTGCACTCAAATCAAATATGATGACATTATAATGGGAACGAGCATTGTATTCAAACATCAAAAAGTGCCCACAACTTATTGAATAATAATCACAGAAATCCTGCCATCCTTTGGAGAGCCACATTTGGCCTTCAGAATGTTCCACTTCAACCTCCCATACTTCTCCACTGGGAACCTCAAGATACACAGGGTTTAACATGTTCTTGCAATATCTGCTTGCAAAGTCTTTCGGAATCTTCTGCGTGCAAAGGAAATCTGGACTAAGTTTCATACATCACGGAATCAAAGAGCAAAACATACTCATATAATTGTCTGTTCTTATATAATCAACTACTAATTAGGCCAACTAGAACATATAGCAGATATTCTTGGATGCCATTAAGCTGTGAATCCTGATATCTCAGTTTTACTATAGATTATGGATTAAGATCTCGGTGACATATATTCTAAAATGAAATAATGGGGTTCCAATCAGATTAACAATAAATGTAACTATACTGAAGCCTTGACCACTTAATGTAACTATACACTTGACTCTTTCGTTAAAGTATACACCTAAAAATGCCCTATTAATTCCTATGACTCATACAAAACCATAAGCCTAAATTTGTCAACAATCTTTATTATGTTCTTAAAACTATACTATTTTCCCAAATTTTAACACCTCAAATATCCCACATTTTGTATTCACATCACTTCAAATTTCTCTCCAATAAGGAGTATATAAACACAAAACCGGCAGATGCATGCACAACACTATATATCTTATGGTTGAGTTTATAAAATAAAAAAATGAAAAGAACTTAAGAACATACTAGACAGGTGCATTCATGTTGGGATAATATAATCTTGTAGAACTTTGGTTGCACGTTAATGTTATTGTTGTTAGTAGTAGAAGAAGAAGGATTCCCAAGGGAAAATCCTTCACCATTTTGCCGGCGGAACTTGGTAGCCATGACAAAACTCTTTGTTAAAATGTTATTGTTATTAGTAGCAGAGCTGTAGTAATATACAGCAACTTGTGCAGTGTCATCAGGGGACACTCTGCAGAGTAGGCAGGTAAATGAACCGTCAGTATTCCAATTTATGCTTCACTCTCTCTAATTTACTTATTTCTAAGAAGAAAGAATGATATTATTCTCTCCAATTCCAAATAGTTGTTACTTATGATTTGGTAATCCCTCCAAAAAAAAAAATACTCCGTAGTTATTAGAAGCACATTTTATCAAATTATTTTTATTAATTATATTTTTAAAATATAAATTTAAATACTTGCTTCATCTATTTTTGTTTATTCATTTTTATTGATACGGGAACTAAAAAGCGGTAAATAGGGATAATTTTACCATACGATCGTTTGAATGCTTTGAAAAATACATTAGATAAAGAATTATATTTAATGTTAAGGATAAAATGGATAGAAATTTATCAATTGTGTTTATAAACTGAACAAATATTATTGGACATCACAAAATAAAAAATTTGATAAGTAAAGATAGATGCAGGGAGTATATACATTTTCTATAGTCATTTAATAATATAGAAAAAAAAATAAAATTCTCTTAATTTCATAAATAAGACAACTAAATTGAAACAAATATATTTAATAAGAGGGCCAACTAAAACGAAATGAAGGAAGTCTTATTTTTCTATACTTTGTATTTAGTACTTCCTCACTCCATATTCGTTCCATTTAATTTGACACTCTTTCCTTTTTCTGCCTTTTAAAAAAAATGTCACATTTTTACAATTAAAAATAATTTAATTTTAATTTTAATTTGACGTTCACTTACCATTGACCGGCCGACGCCGGCGACAGAGTAGGAATGCCGGAAACTAGTAAGGTTACGTCCTCGCCCCCGTTCTCTCACCCTAGTCCTCTCTATCCTCTCCCCTCTCCCCTTTCCTTTCCCTCGCCGTCTTCTGAACCAACCAACCACTGCTTTCGCCGGCGAGTTAAGGTCACAGTCGGCTCGACTCCTGCAACATAGGTAGCTCGCAGCTCTGGTCACAGGCCACCGATTCCGGCGGGTCCATCTAAAGGATCTGTTGGTTCCGACCAGACCTGATTCCGTCAGTTCCAGTCTGAGTTCGGCGAGACTCCGACGAATCCCCGGCGATAATATACAGGTGACCAGTTTCTGCAATCTGCTTGAAGGGACGCAACATTACAACATTACAACATTACAACATAACATGCAAGAAACAAGAAATCGGTCTACACGCGTATCCCGGTGATTTCTAACCTTTTTTATTTCCTCCTTCATATTATTTATTGTATTATCTCCTGTACCTTGACTTGTGTGTCTGCTGTAGTATATTCGTGACTTGCACCGCTTCTTATTATTTGTTTTGTTGTCGTTGGTGCCAGGCCATTAGTGTGCTCTATTTTTCTTACTGTTAGTTTTGTCCTTACATTGGTTTTGTTTCTTGATTATTTCTTCTAATTTGTGTGAGCCTTTTATTTCCTGCTGCTTCTTTGTTACTATCATTGTTTATATTTTCTTATATTTTCTTGTAGTAGAGGTTATGGTCATTGATGGTTGGATAGGATCACGTCCGATGGGGTTTGGGCGGGGTGCTGTTATGGGAGCAGAGGAAGAGAGAAAGACGGGGGTGGGAGGGAGGCCAAGGTTTGGCGTCAGGGGTGGTAGAGAAAGACATGATGATAGAGTTGGTAGGCTGAGGGTTGGGTCTTGGAATATAGGGACTCTTCAGGGTAAGTTCATAGAGCTTGTGAAGATTCTTAGAAAGAGGAGGATTAATATTGCATGTGTTCAAGAGACCAAGTGGGTAGGGTCTAAGGCTAGGGATGTGGATGGTTACAAGCTTTGGTACTCTGGGAGCGAGAGGCGTATGAATGGAGTTGGCATCTTAGTAAATAAAGAGCTTAGAGGTCAGGTAGTGGAGGTTAAGAAGATCAGCGATAGATTGATGACTATTAAGTTGGTCATTGGGGGGTTTACCCTGAACGTGTGTAGTATTTATATGCCGCAGCTGGGCTTGGATGGGAAGGATAAGATGCGGTTTTGGGAGGCTTTGGATGAGCTGGTGAGTGGCGTGCCTAGCTTGGAAAAGATTATTGTAGCAGAAGATTTCAATGGGCACATCGGGGCATTACCGGGAGGCTTTGGTGATGTTCATGGTGGTTTTGGTTTTGGGGAAAGAAATAAAGAGGGGGATACTCTATTGGATTTTGCGAGGTCCTTTGAGCTGGTGGTGGTGAACTTGGGCTTCCCGAAGAAGGACGATCACCTGATCACCTTCCGAAGCGCGATAGCCAAGACCTAGATTGACTTTTTGTTGCTTAGGAAAGGGGATAGGGTATTGTGTAAGGACTATAAGGTCATCCTGAGTGAGAATCTTTCGACCCAGCATAGGCTCTTGGTTATGGATTTGGGTATAAAGAAGGATAGGAAGAGAAGGGGTGAGGAGTGTAGACCTAGAATTAAGTAGGGCGGTTTGACGCCAGTGAATGCATGGGAGAAAGGGGTGAAGTTGGCGAGAATGGGAGTGTGGGAGTGTAGGGGGGGATATGGATAGTATGTGGGATAGGGTGGCTAGGTGCATCAGGAAGAATGCTAGTAAGGTGTTGGGTATTTCTAGGGGCCGGTGCGGGCATCATCGGGGGGATTGGTGGTGGAATGAAGAGGTTAAAAAAAAAGCGGAGACCAAGAAAAGGGCGTATGCTAAGTTGGTTGAGAGTAAGGACGAAGAAGAGAAGCGGGTAAACAGGAAAGAGTACAAGTTAGCTAGAAAGGAGGCTAAGTTAGCAATTATGGCGGCTAAGACGACAACATTTGAGAGGTTGTATGTGGGGTTACAGGAAAAAGGAGGGAAAAAAAGATTGTTTAGACTCGCTAAGGCTAGGGAAACAAAGGGTCATAACCTCAATCAGGTGAAGTGCATTAAGGGGGAGGATGGTACAGTGTTGGTGGAGAACGGCTACATTAAGAATAGATGGCAGTCGTATTTTCATAGGCTCTTGAATGACGAAGGGGATAAAGCTATTGTGTTAGGGGAGCTTGAGCACTCAGAGGAGTGTCGAGATTTTAGTTATTGTAGAAGTTTTAAGGTAGAGGAGGTTAGAGAGACTGTTCGCAGGATGCGAACGGGTAGGACGACGGGGCCTGATGAGATACCTTTGGATTTTTTGAAGTTTTCTGGCGAGGCTGGTTTAAGGTGATTGACTGGATTATTTAACAGAATTTTCAAGACGGGAAAAATGTCCGAGGCTTGGAGGTGGAGTACTATGATCCCTCTTTATAAGAACAAGAGTGACATTCAGAGTTGCAATAACTATAGGGGTATTAAGTTATTGAGTCACTCTATGAAGATTTGGGAGACAGTGGTCGAGGTGAGGCTAAGACGGATAGTGTCTATTTCGGAGAACCAATTTGGATTTATGCCCGGCCGCTCGACGACGGAGGCAATTCACCTGGTGCGGAGGTTGGTGGAATAGTATAGGGAAAGAAAGAAGGACCTGCACATGATTTTTATCGACTTGGAGAAGGCATACGACAGTCTCCAGGGAGGTGCTTTGGAGATGCTTGGAGGTGAGTGGAGTCCCGGTAGCATATATCAGAGCAATTAAGGACATGTATGATGGAGCTAAAACCCAAGTGAGAACGGCGGGAGGAGACTCAGAATATTTCACTGTCTTGACAGGATTGCATCAGGGATCTACTCTTAGTCCCTTTTTGTTTGCTTTGGTGATGGATATGTTGACGCGGCGTATTCAAGGAGAGGTTCCTTGGTGTATGCTTTTTGCAGATAATGTAGTTTTGATTGATGAGATGCGGGGGTGTGTGAATGATAAATTAGAGGTATGGAGACAAACTCTTGAGTCTAAAGGGTTCAGGTTGAGTAGGAGTAAGATTGAATATTTGAAATGCAAGTTTAATGACGTGAGGCTGGAGAATGAGGTGGTAGTGAAGTTGGAATCACAGGTGGTATGTAAGAGGGATAGTTTTAAGTATCTTGGGTCCGTGATTCAGGGTAATGATGAGATTGACGAGGATGTCTCGCACCGTATTGGGACGGGATAGATGAAGTGGAAGATCGCTTCGGGGGTGTTGTGTGATAAGAAGGTGCCGCCCAAGCTTAAACCCTAATTCTACAGGGTGTCAGTTCGTTCGGCTATGTTGTATGGAGCGGAGTGTTGGCCAGTTAATAACTCCCACATTCAAAAAATGAAGGTGGTGGAAATGCGGATGTTGCGTTGGATGAGTGGGCTGACTAGGGGGGATAGAGTTCGGAATAAGACTATCAGGGAGAAGGTTGGTGTGACTCCAGTGGAGAATAACATGCGGGAAGTCCGATTGAGATGGTTCGGACATGTGATAAGGAGGGGAATGGATACTCCGGTCCGTAGGTGTGAGAGGCTAGCTTTGGATAATTTTAGGCGGGGTAGAGGTAGGCCGAAGAAGTACTGGAGAGAGGTGATTAGGCGGGACATGGAGCAATTACAGCTCACAGAGGACATGACCCTAGATAGGAAGATCTGAAGGACGCGAATTAGGGCAGAAGGCTAGGGTCAGTTTGGATCGCTAGTGTAGGACATTACTTGGTGGGGGTATTATTCTTGTTATGATACCTTGTTTCATATTTTAGTATGAATCTGTTTACTTTTCTCTGTTTACTATTACTTGTGGGTGTCGTATTTATGTTATGCCATCTTGTTCCATGCTTTATTATGAATTTATTTATTATTTCATGTCTCGAGCTGGGGGTTTATCGAAAACAGCCTTTCTACTTTTTTAGAGGTAGAGGTATGGACTGCGTACATCTTACCCTCCCCAGACCTCACTATGTGAGAATATACTGGGTTTGTTGTTGTTAATTTTAAATTGTTCTTTCATCCTTAGTAAAATAATTTACAATCATATAAATATCTAATTATTGTTTTAGACAGTAAATTTCAAAAGTCTTTTTTTAAAATAAAAACAACATGTCAAATCAAATAGTGCCACATAAAAAAGGACCGAGGAGAAACACAATTAGAATTTTGAGAGTTAATCAAATTTTTCTTTGACTAAAATTCTTTCTAAGTAATTTTAAATATTTTAAGTCATTAATTATTCTAATTTATGATATTTTCTACGTAGTTTTCAAATATATCATTTTTTTTCAAAAAAATAAAACTTCTATTTCTAAATTCATGATCAAAGTTAGAAGTTTAAATCTCGTTGCAATTATCCCGCAAAATTGGGACAAAAGGAGAAACAATTTATGGGTGAAAACCATTTTCACCTCTCAATTTTTCTTTAAAAATCAAATTTCCCCTTAACTTTCAATAATAATCAATCTTCCCTCTTTATCCTATTCAATGTTCATTTTACTCTTGATATTTTAATTATATATTTATGTAACACCTCTTTTATTATATATAGTATTTATTTTTCTAACATAGCTATTTTTAACTTTTTAATTCAAATTCATTAACATTACAAGTAGAATAATACATTTATGAATTTATAACAAAATTTAATATTATTTTTTAAGATCATTATTTGAATGTTCTATGCATCAAGTGTGTATAAATGTATGTACATGCACATGTGTGTATTTTTTGTGTTTCACCACTCTCTTACTTCTTCTATTTTTATATTACTTGATCTTTGTTGATGATCTGACAGACCTCTTAAAAGTTTTTAGTTAGAGATATATTTTATTAAACTAACCTTATTAATTATACTTTGAAACATCATTAAATTTTATAAGATGAGAGAAGTGAGACTGAGATGATTTAAACATGGAAAAAAAAGTGCACCGACGTCTCAGTTAGGAGTTGCGTGAGGCTGGTCATAGTGGGCGTGCAGAGAGTAGAGGTAGGCTTAAAAAGTATTGGGAAAAGGTGATTAGAAAGAAATGGCACACCTTAATATTACTGAGGACATGACTATAGATAAGAAGGTATTGAGATTGCGTATTAGGATAGAAGGTTAGTAGTGAGTCAAGTGTAGTGTTGCATGTAGAAGTTATAGGGTTGTTGGTGTTTGTCACAATATTAGTCACATCCTCGTAGTTTTTGATTTTGATGTCTATCATCATTTGTTGTTTATTTTATTTTTGATTATCGTTTTATTTTATTGATATTATTATTTCTTGCGTGTAGGCTTTGCATCATTTTCCTTATAAATTGTTATGCTTTTTGTATTATTTCTTCTCCTTCTATTTGAATTGTGGCACTTGGACCGAGCATCTCGTTGAAATAGCATTTCTACCTCTATAAGGTAGTAGTAAGAACTGTGTATATCCTACCCTCCCCAGACCTCACTAGTGAGAACCTTCTTGGTATGCAGTTGTTGTAACTATTGTTGTTGTTTGAAACTTTAAATTTGACTACCACTACTATATGTAGTTATTTAGTACTAAGGTTAAACACAAAAATTTACAGTAAAATTCTACTAATTTTATAAATTCAACAAAAAAATTAAAATGACAATTTTAGTATGGGGTCAAGTAATATAAGGCGGAACAATATTCTCTATTGTCTACATAAATAAATAAATTTTAATTTTCATTAATAAAGTATTTCATAAATTATAATTTAAAATAAATTTACAATCTAAATAAATACAATCATTAAAAATTTGACCTTATTTTAATTAAATTTATTATCGAGAAGTAAAATAGTGACAAGTAAAAGTGATTGGAAGGAATAACTAAGAAGAAGAAATGACCAGAAAAAAGAGAAGGAAGAAAACACTAAGTGAGTGTTTGGTCATAATTTTTTTTAAAAAAAGTTACTTTATTTGAAATCATTAAAGTTGTAGTTGGTGTTAGAATCGTGTTTGATCATACATTTTGCACTAAATACGTAGAATTTAAATATATTTTCAAAAATATTATATTTGATTTAAGCACGAAATCTAATTTAAATAGTGTTATTTATTAAAAAATAAAAAATTTAAAATAAAGCAAAAGTAAAAATAAGATTTTACTTGTTTTTAAAATTTTAAATATAATTGTAAATCGTATTTAAAAATTTCATGAGTAAACACTTATTTTCAAATAAAAAAAAATTGAAAAACTTTCATGGTGGATCCTTAAAAAAAACATGCAACAAAGGAGAAGGAATACAGTAATTAAAAAAGAAGAAAAAAATGAGCTTTCGTGGAACAATACATAATTGTCTAATTGTTTTATTAGGTGGGGCCAATAAGTCCACTTGTTAAAAAAAAGTAAATGCCTCCTGCACTTATTACGTGGAATGTGAGGCACAGGGTAAAATTTTTCGAACATCATTAGCTTATACGTAATTAGTATTTTTTAATTTTTATCGCCCAAAGGATAATGTTTAAAAATTTTGTTGCATGGATTACAAAGAAAAACAATATGATTTAGAGAAGAAAAAAAGAAGAAGAAGAAAGTTGATAAGAAAAGGATACAATAGGCATTTTAAAAGGTCAATTAGGATTAAGGGGGGAGGATGGTTATTGTGGAAATTTGAGGAGTGAGTTTGATTTTAAATCAAAATTGGGGATAAAATGATTTTCTCCCTTTAATTTTTTCGGTCCATTTTAGTTATCACGCCTACTAATAATAATTAGTTTTAAATAGTTATTACTTTTTCGAAAGTTAAGAAATAATTAGTTACTAATTTCCACCTTTATCTTTACTAAATAAAAATTAAGAGAAAACTAATATTGTGAACAATCGAGGAGTACCGAATTTAGATCCAAACAATAAATAAGGGTAAATTGACTTATTTTAAGGGACTTATAAAAGTTAAACATGATAAGCATTTCGTTTTATTTTCCAAATGAGTGGTACTCTTAGCTTATGTATACTTCTTAAGAAAAGTACGAACAATCCTTGAAAATAAGAAGTGTTTATACTAATTTAACAACATACTTAGTATAGTCCTACACTGTAAAGTGTGTAGAGGATAGAGTGTATGTAAACTTTACCCTTATCTCAACGGAGAAAAGACTAGTTTCAATAGACCTCAGCTCAAAAAGAAAAGTTCAAAGTAGTTCAAAATAAAAGTAACAAAAGTAAAAGCATAACAAAGCATAATGAGCAGTAAATACAATAAAATAATGCGACCAAGTGGAAGAAACAACAAAAAAGTAATTGAAAGTAAGGATCAAGAAACTACATGAGCAATTCTAGTACTATTAGTTATACGGATAATGAGATAATATACTAAATTACATGAGCAATTATAGTATTGTTGGTATAGACAAATAACGAGATAATGCACTACTACCTTGATATTTCTGCACGTCCTAATAACTCACTTGAGTTATGCCTAATTTTTGTCTACGGATGGAACAAGTTATCTAAAGTGTTTCAACAGAAGGAGTAAAGACAGTAAATAATAAACGCAATAATTTTACGTGAAAAACATCTAACTCAAAAAATATGTACAAAATTATGACATGTACCTCTACATGATTTAACCCTAACTTCACTAAACAATAATGAGCCTCACCACAATTGATTATAAACCTATGTAACCTAAGGAATCATAAACTCTAATTCCTATTTACCAATCTCCTTAGACAGTTGAATCTTACTTCGAGTTATACTTTAGATTACAAAATCTTGCAACCCTAGGAACTAACTCTACTTCCTTAAACACTCACAAAACTCGCAAGGTCTGTGTTCCAAAGTCTTTGAGTTATCCCAACTTGAAAACTAAATTCTAAGCCAATTTAAATGTAACGACCCAAAATCACCTCCCGGGACGTCACACGGTGCTTAGGGCTACAAGTAGCCCTAAGCTAACCCTTTGAGCTTATCACTTCTCATAATACTCATTCAAGAAGGAATATATAAAAAACTGACTCTGTCATATCAAATGAAAGGAAATACGAAGATAATACTCGATCTAAACGACCACAATACTGGAAATCTCAACATAACCACAATATGATAACTAGTCTGACAAAGTCTCTACTACTCCATGAACTAGAGAGCCGTTGGGATAGATCCCCAACTGACTCAAATTGGACTGAAAGTAATAACATAACCACTCAAATACTAAAATACCTAAAGATAGGCCCTAGAACCATAAGGACTCGCCACTGGATAAATATAGACAAAGGTACTTGGGAATCACGGACGAGGCTGGGACTGAACACCTGAATCTATATTATAAGATAATGTAGCACATATACATATATGTGGATCAACACTTAGATATATACTGAGTATATGGGGGTGTATGCATTTACATAAAACAATATCAATAATATTTAATCAAATCATGCATACAAATAGGAATGACTCACATGGCTTGAATAAGTCTAAAATGTAAAGCTCATAAATCATGTATGACGAAGCATATAACACAAATCTCGTGAGTCATTATACTTTAGATTTAAAATCTGCACTCTTCTCTTATTCTCATTATTCATAGGATGAATGAAGCTTTAAACAATACTTTCAACACATACATATATTTCAGGGGGAGTAAAACTTCTTTATTGCTCAAGGACTTATAACTCTTTTGAACTCAAACACTTGGAACTCGGAATCATATGACTTTGGTTTAAAAACTAATGATCAACTCTTATTAGTAGATAAAACTACTTCCTTCTTTTGAAAATACTCAAAAGAAATTCATTCACTTTAGAAATATCTCACCTCAAAGCTTTAGGGAAAAATATTCTATCTCAATGGAAAATACTTTAGATTAGGGAGGTCATGCGAGCTACATGGAGTCCAACGTCTTGTACTCTTAAGGAAGAAACCTCACATTGGGGAGAGGCGTCATACTCTTGCCAAGGAGTATAACCTCAACTCAGTGATCACTTATCTCAGCCTCGGGCCCAATCATCTCGGCCTTAGGCCCAAAATCTTAAACCTATGGTGGCACGTAGTTTTGAGGTAAGAAACCGTGGTAGCTTACCCAACTCGGTGCTAAATACTACTTCTTTTAGTTTATCTCACTCATCTCATGAAATCCACTTTACAATAATCTCATGGTTCAATAAGAACCCAACTATAAAATCTGTAATCTCATGTAGTAAAGTGGATTTCAAAACTCTATGACCATTAGGTCAAAACATTTCTTAATAATCTCAAACTATCAAATCATGGGTACTTATAGCACAATAGTTCATAAAATTGCAAGTCTCAAGTAGGGCTTGATGATCTATAATTCAATTTCAAGTTAAAACTCATCATAATGCATAATAGATAGCATATAGATTTATAATTCATGTAGAAATCTGGAAGTTACAGTAATTTGTCTCAAAATATCAACATACTCATACACTTCAATTTCTAGGACATTGAAATTCTTAAATTCTCAAAGAGTAACAACATAGGGTATAAGCCCAACTTCAATTTCTTAAGAAAATATGCAAAATAATACTATTTGACTTTCAATTCATGGGAAACATCAAGATATTGCAATCGATAACAATGGGTGAAAAACCCTAATTCAATATCATGTAAAATCTTATAGATTGTAGAAAATTATAGTTTAGATAAGCCTTTGGTCACAAGGGTAAAAGGATTACCCTTGTTCAAAACCCCACATACCCTCGATTATGAAATTAGATGAACAAACTTGCTTCAAACTCTTCTTCTTACTCTTGAGAGAGGGTTCTTGCAACGCTTGAACTTGTGAAATTCAAATCTTAACTCAATTTGAAGAATCTATGGTGAGTTCTTGGATTTTTTAGAGAAGGGTTTTAGATTTGATCTTGAGGGAGAACCCTAGCTCTCTTGCGTTTTGGATGATGAATGAAGCCATTTGCTTCGTTAGGAATATATCAGGGTATAAAAGAGTGGACAGACCAAAAAGCCCTTTTAAAAATGAGTTAAAAATTTTAAATAAGGGCTGCAACGGTCGGAGCGACGGTCCATCACTAGCCTGACGGTCCGTCGGATCGTCCGTTGCACGTCGGTCAGAAAAAGAACACACTGCCTTGATGTAACAGTCGAAGCGATGGTCCCTTGCAGTCTTGATGGTCCATCAAAATGTCTATCGTACGTTGTTCAGGATGAGACCACACTGCCTTAGTGGCGATGGTCCGTCACAGCCTTGACGGTCCGTCGTCCTGACCGTCGCACTTGGGCCAGAAAAGGTAGTTACTACCTTGGTTGCGACGGGACGAGCGATGGGCCATCGCAGACTCAACGGTCCATCTAGTCGTCCGTCGCACTTAGGTGGTTCCGATAACTTTCAGTAAAACGACCATAACTTCTCACCCCGATGCTGAATTTGGACGAAATTGGTATCGTTGGTAAGCTAATTCAATTCTCTACATGATAAAAAGTCAAATTTAAGAAAATTCTACATGGTTTAAATACCAATCACTTGGGAAGTCACTTCTCAATTTTTTAGGGCCGGAATTACACTTCACTTGATAGGCTTTAAGGCTCAAACTACAAGGGAACTTTGCGGGGTCTTACAATATCTCCCCCTTGGAAATATTCATCTTAGAACGTCGCTAGTTAGACTAGGAACACAGGAAAACAGAGTACATATAGCTGAAGGAATTTGCTAAATGGCTCAAAATATCTCTAAATTCCTGAATACTTCAGAAATTGCAAGAACTCATGCAAGAATAAATATATAGCTGAACTTTAGATTAGAAGGGCTGAATTAAAGAAGAATAATACTTCGAATTGATCTGAACTCGCAGAAAAGAGGTGCGGGTACTTGGCTCACATGTCTGCTTCTGCCTCCCAAGTAGCGCCCTCAACTGACTGGTTCCTCCACAATACTTTGACCAAAGAAAACTCTTTGTTCCTCAGTCTATGGATCTGAAAATCTAGGATCTCAATGGGAATCTCATCGAATGAAAGACTATTTTGAATATCAGCACTCTCTGAAGGATCTATCACAATGGAATTATCAATATGCTTCTTAAGCATGGAGACATGAAAAATAGGATGAACGACTCAAAAATCTATACGGTCCAACATAATAGGGACTAAGCTTTCCCTTTTTACCAAACCTTTTCACCCCTTTCATGGGTGAAATCTTCAAGTACACTAAATCGTCCACTTCAAACTCAAGATCTCTTCTCCTCACATCGGCATATGACTTTTGATGACTCTGAGCTGTCTTTAACCTCTCTCTAATCAACTTAACTTTCTCCATAGCTTAAAATACTACATCAGGCCTAATCACAGCAGGTTCACCCACTTCAAACCAACCTATGGGTCATCTACATCTTCTACTATATATGGCCTCAAATGGTGCCATCCCAATGCTAGCATGGTAACTACTATTATAGGCGAACTCTATCAATGGCAAATGATCATCCCAACTTTCTTTAAAATCAAGAGCACACGCCCTCAACATGTCTTCTAGGGTATGAATGGTCCTCTCAGCCTGACCATCTGTCTGCGGATAAAATGTGAAACTCAAAAGAACTTGGGTACCAAGACCCTAGTGAAACGCCTTCCAAAACTGAAAAGTAAGTTGAGTACCCCTATCCGAAATAATAGATGAGCGAACTCCATGCAGCCTGACTAACTCTCGGATATACAATCTAGCATAATTCTCAGCTGTATAAGATGTATGCATTGGCAAGAAGTGCGCAGACTTAGTCAATCTGTCTACAATAACCCAAATAGAATCATGATGACGACGCGAAAGAGGTAACCCAGTCACGAAGTCCATATTCACCACCTCCCACTTCCAAGTGGGTATACCACACTCTTGCATCACACCACTAGGTCTTGGTCCTCTACCTTAACCTATTGGCACATTGCATACTTTGCTACAAACTCAGCTATATCCTTCTTCATACCATTCCACTAATAGATTTCCCGTAAGTTGCGGTATATCTTGGTAGTGTCGGGATGAATAGAATACCGCGTGCCATGTGCTTGAGCCATAATCCTCATCCTCAAATCTCAACACATGGAACACACAATCTAACCTGCAATCTTAACACGCCATCTCTCCTTTGGGAGAAAACCTCTACCTTTTAGTCCTTAACTGCCTCCTTCAGTCTGACCGAACTAGGATCTCTATCTTGCTTCTCCTTCACTTTCAAAACTAAAGAGGATTCGAAACTACTATACACCAAAGTACTTCCCTCAGCTGAATCAAGCAACCTAATACCCAATTTAGCCAGACAATGCACATCACGAGCTAACTCTTTCTTACCTTTCTCTGCAAGCAAAACTACCCATAGATAATATGCTAAGGGCATCGACCACTATATTGGCCTTGACCGAGTGATACAACATACTCATATCATAATCTTTTAACAAGTCTAACCACCTCCTCTGACTAAGATTCAACTCCTTCTGAGTAAATACAGACTGCAGGCTCTTATGATCACTAAACACATCAATGTAAACACCATAAAGATAGTGTCTCCTGATTTTCAAAGCAAAGACCACAACAGCTAACTCAAGATCATGGGTTAGGTAATTCTTCTAATGCGGCTTTAAATGTCTAGAGGCATAGGCTATAAACTTGCCTTTTTGCATCAACATACAACCCAAACCAATTCTAGAGGCATCACAATACACCACAAAACTATTTGTACCATCAGGCAAAGTCAACACAGGGGCTAAAGTAAGTCGAGTCTTCAACTCTTGAAAACTCTTCTCACAGGAATCTGACCACTGGAACTTAACTTTTTTTTGGGTCAACGGGTCATGGGAGACGCAATAGAAGAGAAACCTTCAATAAAACGGAAGTAGTAGCCCGCTAGACCCAAGAAACTTTTAATGTCAGATGGAGAGATAGGTCTAGACCAATTTCTTACAGCTTCTGTCTTTTGGGGATCAACTCTAATACCTTTGGCTAAAATAATATGACCCAGAAAGGCTACGGACCTTAGCCAAAATTCACACTTACAAAATTTGGCGAACAACTGGTGACCTCTAAGAGTTTGCAAGACAATTCTAAGGTGATCCGCATGATCATGCTCACTGCCGAACTAAACAAGGATGTCATCTATGAACACTATGACAAACATATCAAGATATTGCTTGAACACTCAATTCATAAGGTCCATAAAAGCTGATGGGGCATTGGTTAGCCCGAAAGACATAACCAGAAACTCAAAGTGACCATAGTGAGTTTGAAAGGCTGTCTTTGGAATATCACATTCCCTCACTTTATGTTGATGATAGCCGAATCTATGGTCTATCTTGGAGAAATAACATGTACCTTGCAACTGATCAAATAGGTCATTAATTCTCAAAAGAGGATACTTATTTTTGACTGTGACCTTATTAAGCATACGATAGTCAATGCACATACACAAAGAACCATCTTTCTTCCACATGAATAGAACAGGTGCTCCCCAAGGAGAAATACTGGGCCTTATGAAACCTTTGTCTAAAAGATCTTTGAGTTGCTCTTTCAACTCCTTAAGCTCAGTAGGTGCCATATGGTATGGCAGAATAGAAATGGGACGAGTTTCGAGAAGTAGGTCAATCTTGAATTCTATCTCTCTATCAGGAGGTACTCCTGGGAGATCTTCCAAAAAATATCTGGAAACTCATTAACAATATCGACTGACTGAATATTTGGAGCCTCGGACTTAGTGTCTTTGACTCTAACTAGGTGATAGATGCAACCCTTGGATATTGGCTCTTTGGCTTTGAGATAGGAGATAAAATGACTCTTAGAAGATACCGAACTCCTGGACCACTCAAAAACTAGCTCATTAGGGAAATAAAACTTGACCATACGGGTATGACAGTCTATAGATGCATAACAAGAATGAAGTCAATCCATACCCAGAATAAGGTCAAAATCCACCATGTCTAACTCTATCAAATCAACAAGTATGACTCTATGAAGAACAGTAAAGGACAATCTCTATTTACTTGTTTAGCAATAACTGACTCCCTTACTAGTGCAGAAACTAGGAAAGGCTCAGGAATATTTTTAGGACTCATTTTGAAATTCACAGCTACAAGTGGGGTCACAGAAGAGAGACTTGACCCAGGGTCTAACAACACATAAATGTCAAGACAAAAGACACAGAGCATACCGGTAACAACATCGGGAGAGTCCTCCTGCTCCTGACGGGATGGTAAGGCATAGAATTTGTTCTGGCGCTGACCGCCAATAGTGCTAGATGAAACTCCTTGAATAGAGGCAGGACGAGGGAAAAGAGCTGGTGTACTAGTAGTCTGTGCCTGAGGTCGGATATCTCTGGTCCTCTGCCTAGCATGCGGACAATCTCTTAGTCTTTGGCCCTTCTTGACATAACGAAAACAACCCCTCAAATCTGCGAAACACTCACCGGGATGATCCCTACCACACTTAGCATAAGGAGGATAACAGGGCCTATTACCAATACTGTTCTGTGACCTAGAAATAAAATACCTACTCTCTTGCTCCTGCTTACCTCTAGGCGTGGGAGCATTAGCTAATAAAGGCACTGGAATATACAGACGTCTCTAAAACTGAGGATGATTTCCTCCATAGAACCTAGGCTGACTATACTCATGCTGCTCAGAGCTAGCTCTCTTGTTACTCCTCACTCTGTCTATCTCTTTAATATTATCTGCCTCTATCTACTGTTCATACGTTATCAACCTAGAAAGATCCATATCCCTATGCAACATTGCCGTCCTACACTCTTTTAGTACCAAACAAGAAACACCTGTTACGAATTTGCTCATACTAGCTCGGGTGTCAGAAATCAAATCAGGAGCATACTTGGCCAACTGATTAAACTTCAAGCAGTACTCCTTAACAATCATGGAGCCCTGCCTCAAGTTCATAAACTCCTCAATCTTTGATTCCCTCATCTCAAGCGGAAATAACTTGTTCAAGAATGCATCTTGAAATGCCTGCTAAGTCATAAGAGCAGCATCCTCACCTCTACCCTTCCTCCATGTTATAACCCAATCATAAGAAATGTATTTCAAACTATAAGATGTTAACTTAATGATTTCTTCCTCAGAAACATACATTACCTGTATGATCTTTCTCACCTCCCAAGGTACAACTGTGGGTCCTCACCTGCCTTATACCCATAAAACTTTGGCGAATTCATCCGTATGAAATCACGGATCCTAGAAGTAACTAAATCATCTCCATACTGATTTGTAACTGCAGCCTGGTTATTGGCCCAAACATTAGCAGTGACTTCTTGGGCTGACGCCTGAAAGGCCACCCGAAACTCAGCCTGAGACATAGTCTCATTCAAAGGATCAACAGGTGGGGGTTGTTTATCATCATTTTTGTAGGTATTTTCTCTTCAGAGAGGCATTTTATGATATAGAAGAGCATAAATTATTAGATGAGAGGGACAACTTCAACCACGATAGAATCTGAAAGAAAGAAATAACGTTTTCCTAAAATGTCTTGTAGCCTCTTGCTCATAGATTTGGTGCGCTATACACTGATGATCAATACTCTACTCAACGTAGCTTGTTATACTCCTTAGGAGTCCTTTAAAACCTTAGGATCTGATACCAAGTTTGTAACAACCCAAAATTACCTCCCAGGACGTCACACGGTGCTTAGGGCAACAAGTAGCCCCAAGCTAACCCTTTGATCCTATCACTTCTCATAATACTCATTCAAGAAGGAATATACAAAACACTAATATTATCATATCAAATTAAAGGAAATACAAAGATAATACTCGCTCCAAATGACCACAATACTGAAAATCTCAACACAACTACAATCTGATAACTAGTCTGACAAAGCCTTTACTAGTCTATGAACTAGAGAGCCATTGGGATAGATCCCCAACTGACTCAAACGAGATTGAAAGTAATAACATAACCACTCAAATACTGAAATATCTGAAGATAGGCCCTCGAAATATAAGGACTCACCGCTAGATAAATATAGACAAAGGTACTCGGGAATCACGGACGAGGCTGGGACTGAGCACCTAAATCTATATTGTAAGATAATGTAGCACATATACGTATATGTGGATCAACACTTAGAAATGTACTGAGTATATGGGGGTGTATGCATTTACATAAAACAATATCAATAATATTTAATCAAATCATGTATGCAAATAGGAATGACTCACATGGCTTGAATAAGTCTAAAATGTAAAGCTCATAAATTATGTATGACGAAGCATATAACATACTTTAGCTTTAAAATCTGCACTCTTCTCTTATTCTCATTACTCATAGGATGAAGGAAGCTTTAAACAATACTTTCAACACATGCATATATTTCAGGGGGAGTAAAACTTCTTTATTGCTCAAGGACTTATAACTCTTTTGAACTCAAACACTTGAAACTCGAAATCATATGACTTTGGTTTAAAAACTGATGATCAACTCTCATTAGTAGAGAAAACTACTTCCTTCTTTTGAAAATACTCAAAAGCAATTTTTTCACTTTAGAAAATATCTCACCTCAAACCTTTAGGGAAAAATATTCTATCTCAAGGGAAAATACTTTAGTTTAGGGAGGTTCTCTTAACCGACATAAACCATGCAAGATACATAGAGTCCAAGGTCTTGTCCTCCTAAGGAAGAAACCTCACATTGGGGAGAGGTATCATACTCTTGCCAAGGAGTATAACCTTAACTAAGTGATCACTTATCTTGGCCTCGGGCCCAATCATCTCGGCCTTAGGCCTAAAATTTCAAACCTACGGTGGCACGTAGTTCTGGGGTAAGAAACCATGGTAACTTACCCAACTCGGTGCTAAATACTACTCCCTTTAGTTTATATCACTCATCTTATGAAATCCACTTTAGAATAATCTCATGGTTCAATAAGAACCCAACTGTAAAATCTATAATCTCATGTAGTAGAGTGGATTTTAAAACTCTATGACCATTAGGTCAAAATATTTCTCAATAATCTCAAAATATCTGGTGCTTATAGCATAATAGTTCATAAAATTACAAGTCTCAAGTAGGGCTTGATGACCCATAATTCAATCTCAAGTTAGAACTCATAATAATGCAAAATAGATAGCATATAGATTCATAATTCATGTAGAAATCTGGAAGTTACAGTAATTTGTCTCAAAATATCAACATACTCATATACTTCAATTTCTAGGACATTGAAATTCTTAAATTCTCAAAGAGTAACAACATAGGGTATAAACCCAGCTTTAATTTCTTTAGAAAACATGCAAAATCATGCTATTTGACTTTTAATTCATGGGAAATATTAAGAAATTGCAATCGATAACAATGGGTGAAAAAACCTAATTTAATATCATTTAAAATCTCATAGATTGTAGAAAATTATAGTTTAAATAAGCCTTTGGGCACAAGAGTGAAAGGATTACCCTTGTTCAAATCCCACATACCTTAGATTATGAAATTGGATGTACAAGCTTGCTTCAAACTCTTCTTCTTACTCCTAAGAGAGGGTTCTTGCAACCCTTAAACTTGGAGAATTCAAATCTTAACTCAATTTGTGGAATCTATGGTGAATTCTTGGATTTCTTGGAGATGGGTTTTAGATTTAATCTTGAGGGAGAAACCCTAGATCTCTTGTATTTTTAATGATGAATGAAGCCAATTTGCTTCATTTGGAATATATCAGGGTATAAAAGAGTGAAAAGACCAAAAAGACCTTTTAAAAATAAGTTAAAAATATTAAACAGGGGCTGCAATGGTCCGTCATTAGCCTGACAGTCCATCGGATCATCTGTCGCATGCCGGTCGAAAAAAAAATACTGCCTTGATGTGATGGCCAAAGCGATGGTCTGTCACATTCTTGACGGTTCATCGAAATGTCTGTCGCATATTGGCCAGAAAGAGACCACACTGCCTTAGTGGCGACGGTTTCAGCGATGATTTATTACAGCCTTGACGGTCTGTCGTCCTGTCCGTCGCACTTGGGCCAGAAAAGAGAGTTACTGCCTTAGTTGCGACGGGCCGAGCGACGGTCCATCAAGTCATCCGTCGCACCCGGGCAGTTCAAATAACTTTCAGTAAAATGGCCATAATATCTTACCTCAATTCCGGATTTAGATAAAATTGATATCGCTGGAAAGCTATTTCAATTCTCTACATGACAAAAAGTAAAATTTAAGAAAACTCTATATGGTTTAAACACCAATCACTTAGGAAGTCACTTTTCAATCTTTTAGCACCGAAATTACACTTCACTTGACATGCTCTAAAGCTCAAACTACAAGAGAACTTTGTGGGGTCTTACATTATACCATCCTGGATCTAAGAAAGTATGAAAATTACTACTTGGTTTACTTCCTTATACATTACCTAGAATAGATGGCTGATGTGTGAGATAATGCTAACACATTTGAGTCTTTTAACTAGAAATAATTGTAAAGTCTTAAGTAACTTTTGTCATTTTTGATTGCTTTCTCTCTGATAATAAAGGAAATTTATGATGCAATAAAACCAAGGACAATAAAAGAAAAAGAGGTGAATTTGGAACAAGTGGCCATGAAAGTGTAGTTGACGACTTGTCTTCTAATTCATCAAATTTGGGATAAGTTATCAGTATTATCGTCAGCTGTAGATAGTGTAAGGAAGTTAGAGTATAAGTGTGATGATATCTTTGATAATTTGTGACAATTCTATAAGCCATCGAGAATACCGTCAGCCTAAGGCAGTACAGAGATTTGATGTGAAGAAGTGGCGACATTTTTTGATATGTCATCAAAGTCCTGATAAGTCATCAAAGTCATTATCAGCCTTAGGCAGTGTATGAGATTCATTTGGAGAAAGTTACGACAACCTGTAATAGGCCATCAGAGTTGTGATAAACTATTAGGCTCATCGTCAGGCTTAGGCAGTGCTTGAGGACTAGAAGTGAAGAAGCAATGACAATTCTTATAAGTCGTCACATGTCTAGTAAGCTGTCAGGCTTCATCGCCAGCTGAAGACAGAACTTGTTCAAATGTGAAGAGGAGCTGACAACATTCTTGATAAGTCATCAAACTCCTGATAAGCCGTCACACACATCGTCATCTGTTCGAGAAAATACTGTGATCTGTGATTTTATTTCCATAATTAGGATGAAGTATTTAAAGCATATGTTAGGGTTTCATAAGGGGTCGGAATATCTTGAACTTATTCCAATGGCAAAGACATCTCTTTTTGGGGCTCAAAACTTAGAATTCAATTTTCAACTCTTTGATTTGGTTGTGGGAATTTTCTCTTGAACTTAGAAAATAATCAACTTTAGACTTCATTTTTTGTAAGTTTAATTACTTTGAATAATATTGTTATCTCTTTCTTTCTCATATGGAACTAAAACCCACAACTAGGGTTGTGGGATCTATGATTATTCCCCCATAGATTTAATTGTTGGTTAGGGTTTGAGTGATTGTGGGGACATCTTGATAATTCCTTTGTTATGAATGTTATTTATTGTTTGCAAACAATAAATCCCGCCTTATGTTGATTTTCTCGAACTGAGAAATAAACTAAAGGTAGCAAATTATCAACAAGGATTTGGGAATGTTAAGATCCCATCTAAATATTAATGATGTAACAAGATTGATCAACTTGAGATAAAATCAATATGAATAGAATAATTTCCTAAGTTCGAGAGAATTAGGGAGTTCAACATCTAAGTAGGTTGAGAAACACTTAGATGGACTGTCGAAACTGATAATTTGGTGTTTACTACAAGTCATGAGAATCTAATACTACAGTTATTATTTAATGGGGATTAATAATCATAGTGATCACAACCCTAGTTCCTCTCTATCACTGATTTGAACCATTGAAATTTTAGTTTTGAGCTCTGAAGCAAGTCAAAACTTTAATTATTGTTTGATTGATAAAACTCCCCATTTTATATTTTCACAACATTTGTTTAAATTCAACTTATATCTTTAGTTTTAAATTAGTTTAATCACCACTCACATTGTTCCCTGTGGATTCGACCCTGACTCCAAAGTTGGGTAAATATATTGACGACGATCGCCTTGCACTAAATTGACGTTTAAGTTAAGCTTTATCAAAAATAGCACTGTTGCTGGGGAACAATTTGGCGTATTGTGTTGGTTTGGAATTTTAGCTTACTTTCTTTAATTCAAACTTAAAAATATTTGTTTAGTTTTTTTAATTTCCTTTTATTTTTATTTTTATTTTTATTTTTATTTTTTCTTACACCTTTCTTAAGATGTCAGCCTTGATAGATGGTTTTTTGAGTGATGATGATTCTTGATATTATTGTGGAGGACCACATTATGAGGCTTTACTGTCCAGATTTAGATGGAAGTGCGTAGATGGGACCTTCACAATATGATGCAAACGCTATTCAGGGAATAAACTATAACTTGGTGTTTGGCTTATGTTCAAAGTGATCATTCTGAAGATATGTGTGCTATCTCGATTCAAATAGAAAAATTGATGAAATGAATTTTAAAGAATAAAGCACAGTTGTGGGCAGAGCTGAAGGTGTAACCATAGCCACCATGTCTATAATGGCTAAACAAAGAAGAATATGAGAAGGACATTAGCCAATTTATGGAGAAAACACAAAAATCGTAGCCACTCGATTGTCATCTTGATCTTAAGACTGACATTGAGAAGGTGAATAAAAGTGAAGGTGTTGAGGATAGTGTAAATTTTGAAGTAGGATTTGTTTGGCCGCATTCAAAGCACTTTTCTACATTATGTTTAGATGATATCTTGTCAGTGGAATCATTTAAAATAGTAGAAGAGTGTGAAGATAAGGAACAAGAATCCAATATTCTTGATTTTACTCTAGACCAACAATATAAAAACATAACTCACTTTAGGGCCAAGTGGTTTACCATGCACATTCTATTACTCGGTTCCTTAATTTTTGTACCACCCCCTTATGAGTGAGGTAAGAAGATGGATCTAAGTTGGGGGTGAAATTCATATCCTCAAAGTGGAGGAAAAAACTGAGTTGGGTCATGCCGCGACACTAAATTAGGCGCTGCTTGGGAGATAACCCAAGGTATTTTGTTGTTTGTATTCATATTATGTAATTGACATCAGATCTTCACACTCATGGTGCCACAGGTATGTTTCTAACTCTCTTATTTTGGTGTGGCGCATTGGGGACATTGCATGATTTTAAGTTGAGGATGGGGCTAGTTGGGGGTGTTGATGTCCTCTTGGGGTTTTTATTGTCATGCCTCTTTTCCTCGGAGTCATGTTCCTAGTAGAACCAGCATGTTTAGGCGTATTTTGATTTATTGTAAAATGTTGTGGTTGACTAGGATAAATATAAGAACCTTAGGCAGTTAACATATTTTTGTTAATTTTTAAACCTCTCCAATGGTCTATTTTATAACTGTGTGATATGCATTTATGTGTGACCACTGTGCATCTTGTTATGACATTAGTACTAGTGACATGATAACCATTGCTAAACAATTGCATGAACCAAAGGGGTACTAGCTTGTGATGTACCTTTGTGCCATGTGTGTGTGAGCTACTACCTAGTTCCCATTGTTTGTTAAATCCAGAACTTGCCCGGTTGGTTTTGCCTTAGTTGTAGGATAGCGGTTAGGAGGGATCATAGGCCATTGTTGATATTAGTCCACTTTTAGCCTAAATGACCTTCCATGGGTGAATAATATCCCTTAATCCTGATTTTGAGCCTGAATGCCTATTCTTTTTATTATACCTATAACCTTCCCATTTATATAACAATGAACCTGTTTTGGCCCTGGTCCTCCTTGGACATTGTGCACTTTGACTTAGGCAAATAGCCTAAGTTGAGGGTGGATATCATAGGGGTGCGTGATGTAAAATGAGTATGAAGATGGGGAAAAAAAATGCAAGGCTGGGTGTGGTAGAAAAAGAATGAGAAAAGAAAAGTTGTTCAGAGAAAATGAATGAATAAAAACTGCACCTAGCTTGAATGTGCTTTAATCAAGAAAGGGAGAAATAAGGTAAAGGTTGATAAGTGAGACCCCAAAAATAGTGTATTATCAAGAAGTCTTAGTTACTTTAAATATTCTTGTGTATCATACCAGCCCCAAGCCTACATTACAAGCTGAAGAAAAGTCCTATAGTGATCCCAACTTAACTGTTTGAAAGCTTTCGTAATGAAAATAAGGGCAAGCTTATGGTATTTGGCATATATTGACTGAAACATCTTTCTAAGAGTAAGTGTCTCTTGACCGTCCCCGTATTGACATGATTGAGTTCATATATGAGTGAGGAGGGACCTCTTTGTTGTAAGGGCACACTGGTTACGTTGCTAGTTGCTCACTTGTTTGGATAGTGTAATCTTAGTACATGCATGGTTGTTGTTGCTGAATTGATGCCATATCTTGATTCCAGTGTGTCGCATTGTTGTTCTTCAATAATATGCACAGTTGTTTTTTAAATAATTTTACCTTTGGAGATGATGAAGATGTTTTGAGATAATATGGATGGTTGACTACCGAATGTGCTTTGTATCCTCTTAGTTATGTTTAAGTTTCTTGAGGACAAGCAATTGTTTTAAGTTGAGGGTGTTGATGTGTGAGCTAATGCTAACACATTTGAGGCTTTTAACTAGAAATAATTGTAAAGTCTTAAGCAACTTTTGTCGTTTTTGATTGCTTTATCTTTGATAATGCAGGAAAGTCATGATATAAGAAAATCAAAGACAATAAGAGCAAAAGAGGTGAATTTGGAACAAGTGGCCATAAAAGTGTAGTTGACGACTTATCTGATAAGTCATCAAATTTGTGATAAGTTATCAGAGTCATCGTCATCTATAGACAGTGTGAGGAAGTTGGAATAGAAGTGTGACGACATCTCTGATAAGTCATTACAATTGTGATAAGCCGCTGAGAATGCCGTCAGCCTAAGGCAGTACATGAGATTTGAAGTGAAGAAGTGACAACATTTTCTTAAATATCGTCAAAGTCCTGATATGTTGTCAAAGTCATCGTTAACCTTAGGCAGTGTATGAGATTCAGCTGGAAGAATTGATGACAACCTTTGATAGGCTATCAGAGTTGTGATAAGCCGTCAGCATCGTTGTCAGGCTTAGGCAGTGCTTGAGGACTTAAAGTGAAAAGAAATGACAATTCTGATAAGTCGTGACATGTCTGATAAGCCGTCAGGCTTCATCGTCAGCTGAAGACAAAACTTGTTCAAATGTGAAGAAGAGCTGACAACATTCTTGATGAGGCATCAGACTCCTAATAAGCCTTCACAAACTTCATCGTCTGTTCGAGAAAATACTGTGATTTGTGATTTTATTTCCATAATTAGGATGAAGTATTTAAAGCATATGTTAGGGTTTCATAAGGAGGCAGAAAATGTTGAAATTATTCCAAAGGCAAAGACACCTCTTTTGGGGGCTCAAAACTTAGAATTCAATTTTCAACTCTTTGATTTGGTTGTGGGAATTTGCTCTTGAGCTTAGAAGAGAATCAACTTCACACTTCATCTTTTGTAAGTATAATTACTTTGAATGATTATAATTGTTGCTATCTCTTTCTTTCTCATGTGGAACTAAAACCCACAACTAGGGTTGTGGGATCTATGATTATTCCCCCATGGATTTAATAGTTGGTTAGGGTTTGGTTGATTGTGGGGACATCTTGATAATTCCTCTGTTATGATTGTTATTTATTGGTTACAAACAATAAATCTCGCCTTATGTTGATTTGCTCGAACTGAGAAATAAACTAAAGGTAGTAAATTATCAACAAGGATTTGGGAAGGTTAAGCTCTCATCTAATGATTAATGTTGTAACAAGATTGATGAAATTGAGATAAAATCAGTATGAATAGAATGATTTTCTAAGTTTAAGAGAATTAGGGAGTTCAACATCTAAGTAGGTTAAGAAACACTTAGATGGACTTTCAAAACTGATAATTTGGTGTTTCCTTCAAGTCATGAGAACCCAATACTACAGTTATTATTTAACGGGGATTAATAATCATAGTGATCACAACCCTAGTTCCTCTCTATCACTGATTTGAACCATTGAAATTTTAGTTTTGAGCTTTGAAGCAAGTCAAAAACTTTAATTATTTCTTGATTGATAAAACCCCCCATTTTATCTTTACACAATATTTATTTAAATTCAACTTATAGCTTTAGTTTCAAATTGGTTTAATCTCCACTCACGTTGTTCCCTGTGGATTCGACCCCGACTCCAAAGTTGGGTAAATATATTAACGACAACCACCTTGCACTAAATTGAAGTGTAAGTTGAGCATTATCAACGGCAGTTAGGCACATAGATGAAACAACTTCTTCAATCTGGTTCACTATATTAGGTTGTACTTTGATAGTTAGGCAGAACTCTCTCAAATATGTTTCTTGTTTATTTGCTCATATTTTATCCTTTTTTTCGCTCAGTATAAGTGAATGAATCTCGCTTTGGAGGTCCTTGAATATTTATAAATCCCCTTTATCTTTACAACTAAGTAGACTTTTAACTCCACAACGACTCCCATTCTTTTTGGAATTTGTTCTTGAGTATTTTGTCAAACATTAACTCTTTTTTTCAGCACATAATGACTCCTTGTGTTTATCTGAAATAAAAAAACTTTTGTTGGTTAAATTTTCATATGTGACTTTATCCACTAAAGTTCCTCTTACAAGTTGAACTCTATTGAAGTAATTTTTAAGGAACGAACTAAGTTTACTTGTTCCACGGCCTTTTATCGATCATCAACACTTCACATCTCTTAATAAATCTCCCCTTTTTTCATGATGACTGATCTTGGTCATGTTTGTACACCCGCTTGTCGTGTTTTACCCATATTTAGCTAAGTTTTGAGAAAGATAACGACTTATAATTGTGTGTTTTGCTAAGTTTTGATTACATATTTTGTATAGCAAACTTACTAATGCGATTAGGTTTCTTATAGATAATGGTGGTGAAAATGGATCTATTTTAGAATGGTAGGAGATTTGGAGCTTTTTGAGAAACTTTGGAGAAGTTCTGGGCAAGGTATGCGTTGGTGCTATGATAGGCTCATGGATGCCCAAGGCCTAAATGTTAGCGGAGCACTTAGAGGCGCCTATAGAGGTACATGGGACCATATCACAAACTCTAGGCAACCTTTAGCAGCGTTACAGGAGGTGTTAGGCACCTAAGGCAACCTAAAAGCAAATTTGTTAAGCGCTTAAGGGGTTTCAAGATTCGTTTTTTTACTTAAAACAGGTCTAAAATCTACTAGGATTTCGGGTACTTTTTCCACTACTATATATAGACCTTACCAACATTTTTTAAGGGTTACACAACATATTTGGAGGCTAAGAAACATGAGATAAGGTTCATAATTAGGCTCAAATATTTGTGTTTTCATTATAAGTATGAGTGCTAAGAACCCCTTTTTTTTAGGGTTAAGGGTACAAACATGATTGTTTAGCATATATTCAAGTTAGTTTATATTAATTATCATACTTGGTTGTTCTTATGATATTGTGCTTACTATTCTATTGATCCACAACTTTTAGAATACATCAACATATATTTTGTGAGTTTGGAAGGAGTAATATTAGGTTAGAAAGAAGAACATAAGGAAAAGGTTCTTGTCTTTAAGATAAACTAAAGATAAGATTCATCATATGGATAGGAATATACCTAATTTCCCCTATTTGGCTCAAATATGAGAAAAAATATAAATGTGGTTAAATTAGTTCCCATATCCCTGGTAAATGATGTTGTTGTGAGGCTAGTTTAAATAGACTATTAGAGGCTCGAAAGACATAACCATGATATTAAACACAAGAATCAACAACTAAGATAAATAACTTAACCAACAATATTTATAGCTTTACATTATTGTTCAAGATGCCTTGACCCTGGAATCCGTCTAATTATTATTTACCACACTTTTGATTTCTGTTATTGTTCATTGTTACTTTTAGTATAAAAAAAAACTCAAATTTTCTTTGGTTACAAATTGTACTTGCTTAACTTAAATAGTAATACTTGAATTGGATTGTATGCTAAACACCAAGTCCTAATCGAATCGATATTTAGCTTGCAATAGACACTTTATTAATTGCACAACTACATACTCTTACATGTACATATGAATGCAACAATTTTTTATCGCCATTGTCGGGGACTTGAAAAATTAGAAAAATTCTAATTTTTAGTTCTACTATTTTGTTTGATAAGTTATGACAACTTGGTCTTAGTTATTGAATTTGCAGGTATAAGTTTAAATCAAAAGCAACTGACATGGGAAAGGGATTCGGTTGAACTACATCCTAAACCTGAGTGACGCTTGCACCAATTGAGTAGAGAAGCAACACTTCTCTATCTAATCTCATAAGTTCAACAAGGAAAGACTGTTTCTACAGTCATGGGCGATGAATAACTAGTCCACAGTACAATACGTGAAGTGGTAATCCTACTCGCAATTAATATTACCTTAAGTATCCGCAAACCAAAATCGGGAGGTAGATTTGAGCTGAAACAAGACATGGTTTAGTTATTACACACTAGCAGACAGTTTACAGGCTTTCCACATAAGGATCTACAATAGTATCTACAGTTTCTTGGAGATTAGTGACATATTTATTACCACAAGAGTCTCTATATATAATGTGAGGCTCACTCTTTTTCTATTCTCACTTTTGGGAGAAGCAAAGAGGTGGTTGAAAGTGGCCAACCAACTTCATCTTATAGAAAGGCTCACTCTATCATCTTATAAGATTACAAGGATAAAAAGTAAAATATTGAGTTTTAAATAAAATCTCAATGAAAATTTATATCAAGCATGAGAGTGATTCAACAATATCCTTAGAGATTACCCTCATTATCAACAATCAAATGATGTACTATCCCACATATTTGTGGATAGTCTTGACCTATATACCAAGGTTTTGTTAGATTCAGTGATATGTGTTCAAGCATTGGAGAAGACTTATGATGATCTGTACACTCTTATCAACCATATTGCACAAAAAAATCTTGATTAGCATTATGAGAAATCTTAGGATATGGTAAAAAATCCCGTAGGTATGATTGAGGTAGATAGTATTACAACTTTGGATGCTTAGTTGGTATCATCTCAAAATCAAGTGATTGGGTAACTTAGCATGTTGAACGTGTCATAACCTAATGCCTAGGTTAATGCAATTCAGTAGGTACAAACTTGGTGTGAGATTTGTGGTAGTAGTGGTCACTCTGTATCAAATCTATAATCGATAAATTTTGTGGGTAATGCGCAAAAATGGAATTATAATTATGGTAGTGCCTATAATCGTAATTGGAAGAGTCAGTCCAACTACTTGTGGAGTAATAATCAGGTCCAACCTTAATAGTTTTAGTAGCAGAGAGGTTTTCAGTCCAACATTCAAGCCAGCAATATAGAAGAGACTTTTAAAAAGATTTTGGCCAACTAGGATCAAATGGCTGTAGAAATCAAAAATCAACAACTAACTCAAAAGAACCTAGAGATATAGATGAGCCAGTTATCTTAGGCATAAAACACAAGACCTCAAGGGGTTTTTCCTATTGATATAGAGAAAAAACCAAAGCAAGTTATGTCAATCACATTGAGGAGTGGTAGAGATTTGATCAGTGCACCTTGAAAGAAAATACCTAAGGAGTAAGTAGAGTTGATCACGCATATACCGACTGAAGATCAAGTTGAAGTCAAGAAAGCTAGAAAAAGAGAAGTCTAAGTACTTGAATGAAAATTCAATTGAGTAAGCAGCAGAGAGACCATCATCACTATTCCCATAAAACCTCAAAAAGGCACAAGAGGATACATCTTCAAAGAAGTTCTTTGACATGTTCAAAGAACTACATATAAGCTTCCTTTACTGGATGTTTTGCAGGTATTCCTGGGTATGTAAATACTAGAAGGACATGGTGGAAAATAAGAAGAAGCTTAGAGATATGAAAACTGTGGCACTTACTGAGGAGTTCAACTTTATGGTTATGAGAAATATCCTCAAAAGCTCAAGGACCATAGGAGTTTTACTCTCCCTATACAAATTAATAAAGGTGACATTGTGTAGACTTTGAGTGATTTGGGGAAGAGTACAAACTTTATGCCCCTTTATGTGCTTAAGACATTAAATTTGGGAAAGCCAAGGCCCTATTCGATTGTGCTACAGATGGCAGATTGAATTATAGTTATCCCTATAGAAATTATAAAGGATGTTCTTGTTAAGGTTGGTAAGTTTATTATTTTTACTGACTTTATTGTTCTTGAGTACGAGGTAGATGAAAAGATACCAATCATACTGAGATGTCCATTTTTGTATACCGATGGAGCATTGATAGATGTTAGAGAAGGCACACTCAAAATAATATTGAATAATAAAGAGGTGGTCTTTAGAGGGTACAAAGCACTTAACACACCTTCACACTACAAATATTTATGCATAATCACAATTATGGAAGCACATAATTGTGGGGTGGTGAATTGCAATATTCCAATTTCTGTTTCAGATTCTCTCATAGAATTTCCATATTTGGTAAGTTAGACTAAGCTTGAAAGGCTTGCATATGACCCTACACGGGTTGAGAAAAGTAGTAAAGGGAGATTTTTTATGGTATTTTTGGGAGAGTAAAGAAAAGAAGAATGTTGTGGTCGAAAGAGAAGAAGAAATTGAGAGACTGTAGAGGATAGTAATGATGTGAGTAATAGTTGGAAGGCAAACCAAGATGTAATATAGTTATTTATTTATTTATTTTATAGTGTCACCTTTGTTTTTATTTATGTTTGTTTGTTTTGCAAATGAGGAAAAGTCTGAGTACCCAAAATCTAAGCTAATAAGCATAGTGAAGGTATTAGTGTGGGGTCCTCCGGTCTCTCTAACTAAAGTTTTGGAGAGTGTCATGCTCCTATATAGGACTAGAGGCCTCAGAAAGTATTTTTAGCCCTTGTTATTAATTTGGTTTATTCTTTGGCGACATAGCATCTTTTCAAGTGTGTGGTGGGTATCTTCTGATTTGTTTAAGGTGAAAGTGTGCTATAGGATTTTATTATGATTTGTTTGAAAACTTTTCACTAAATATAAAACGCAAAAAGATTTTATAATTATTTATTTGCAGTTTTTGTGTTTTTTCCGTTTAGAAGAGACACACTTCATCCACCCCTCAATTTTTATTTTAGGTTCTTTTTCGAGGGGGAGTTCCTTGAACCCAGTACCTTTTTTCATCATTAGGAGTAATTTTAAATTTTTTTATGCCGTTAGGAAAATAGATGTACTCTTTCCGGGTATTCCATGATTGACTGATGCAAGCTGGTATTCTAAAGTATGTTGTAAAAATTGAATGACTTCTATCTAAACACCTAGGTTCTTTTATCAGACTCGTATGAGATATTGGCTTAAAATTGAACTCTTATGTTTGCTTGACTGAGAGTGTATATGGATCCTTTTTTATTTGAACACGTGTCATGTGTGTGTGAGATCTTTGGTGCACTCTATGTTTACATAATAATGGATAGGACTTGTATGTTGTGTTTGCAAAGCAAAATAAAGAATGTTGGATTTGGGAGATGATATAGGCATTTTTTTGATAGCCCTATTTATACCTTGTTGTATCTACCCTCAATATATGATCTTAGTTGGCCTCTTTGAGCTTTTAGTCTATTCTTTGATAGCCTTATATAAAGTTTACTCCCATTATTTAAATTGACTATAATTTGATCCAAAGTTCCTAAGCTCTCTAATTGAAAAATAAAGTTGATAAGGAGTATTGAATAACAGAAAAAAGAGCCTCAAGGTAATAGTTAATGGTGTGTTAAATGGGTTTATGTGTTATTGATATGGAGTAAAGTAAAAAGAGTTAAAGATCTTTTAAAAGATAATCAAAAACTATCTACCTTCTAGCTTAAGGAGATAGGCAAAAAAAAGAGATGTAGAAAAAAGTGGTGAAAATAGTTGATTGAAGAGAGAGCTAACTCAAAAGTGTGATGTATTAAAGTGCTTAGGGAAGATAACGACTATTAATAGGATGAATAGTACCTTCCCGTACCTTAGCCTACATTACAAAACATAAAATCCCACTTGATACCTAATTTTGATGTTCTTATATTAGTAGAGTAGCACACTAAGGGAAAGACTATGGTTCATCGTATGCAAAATTCTTTGTGAGAGTGAGAAATGTTATTCTTATACCCATTATTATGATAAATGGTGTACTTTTTAGTGAAAATAGATAACTCTCTTGTGGTGAGGACACATGGTTGATGAAAGAATAGTGAAGTAGTTGATTTCTTGGTTGAGTAACTCGCATGAGTTTGCTAATATTTGTGAGTCAATTCTTAAGGCTAAGAGATTTTGAAGTGTTTGTTCATGAGTTGAATTTGTTGAATAACGCATGCATGTTAAGACTTGTCATCCATTTTAGTCACTATAGCCTTAATTTGAGTTAACTTGTATCATTGGTAATGTTAAAGTGTAACGCCCCGAGTCCTTACCCCGGACGCTCCATGGTGCTTACGACCTTGAAGGACCACAAGCTAACCCATGACTGATATCTGCTGTGAGCACTGAAACAGGATACTATAATAAATGTAGAAAATAAGCTAAAATGCCATAAGGTTTAAAACATCTAAAATGCTGATAAATTATATCGTCTGAAATAATAATCTGTACAACTAAACACTATTTGAAAACTAGACTGAAAAGCCTCTAATTAAAAATGTCTAAAAGTGGAGTTGATGTGACAATCCATCAACTAACTCCATCTACTGAAATAATGAAATAAAAGAATCTGCTCGAATGATGAGAACTCCCTGCTAATCTACTGTTGTTGGCTGAATTTGAGTCTATCTATGCGCGATCGAGACCCTGAGAGTCCAAACCTATGATATGAGACATCATAGCGCAAAGAAAGAGTATGTGTCAGTACGTGGAATGTAATGGTATGCTAGATGAGGCAAGGCTGAATGCAAGGGTTCATATGCATGAATAATAATTGACTGCTTGATATAGAGTAACTGAACATGAGAGTACATGGATAACTGATACTGCTGTAACTACTGAGTATGCACTAATGTGCATATAAATTAATACTATCACTAAGCTTGTCTGAAGCTAAGTCCTGATTTCTGATACTGAGTAACTGATATCTGAAGTTACTGATACTAATTGACTGTATCTGGCAGTCGTGATTCTGTAGAACTGAACTGAGTTCTATTTTGAAGACGAGACTGAGACGGTGAGAGGTAATCATCTAATCGACATACCCCAAATAAGATAACTGAGTTGGGGTCCAACCTATGACCCTAGTTGGAAGGGTGTCTGTACCTTGCACGGGTACTAACACTGGAAAAACAGGACGCAAGCCTAACTGATGGATGACACCTGGGTGGAGCCAAAACCTAATCTAACGGGTGACCCCTGGGAGGTAGTCAATCCTAGTCTGATGGGTGACTCCTCATCCTGTGCTGGCTACGCAGTTCTGGAGTACAGGGAATGCTACTAATAACTCTGCCTCTTTGACAGAGAAGTCTTCATCCCTGCACTCGCTCGGTGCTAAATCTTACTCCCAACTAAAAGGCACTGAACTGAGTATACAAAATTGAACTAGACTGATACTGAGTTCTACTGAGTTCTACTGAGTTCTATAACTGACTGAGAGTACTACTAATCGTGACATGACTGATATTTTGTAACTGACACTGCTCTAGGTACACAACTAAATTGTCGGGTATTAAATACCCCCAGGACTCGATAGCATGAAAAATAAAACATAGTATACTCTTGAAAATCATAACAATGTATACTTGCCCATAGTTCACTCATAGAGGCATTTAATCAAACACTTGTAATGCATCTACTTATACATAAATGGGGAAATACATGCTATCAGGTCATAATGGAACTATTTCATTCACATAGGCATTTTATCAAACACATGTGGAGCATGCTTAGGTTATACAATAATCAAAACATATAGTCATCATGGCTACATCAATCAACTTGCAAATTGACAGGTTTGTCCTAAAGATCATGTAATTCAACACATACAATGATTAATTTCATAAAAGCATGTAATTTAATCATGGACTAAAACCCAATAATAACATGAACATGAATTCAATTCAATTCAAGCATGGAAGTTCATAATTCAACAATCTTGTATTTTGAAAACAGATTCATGGACTCTATGGGTGAAAGGAACCCATAGATGAACACCTAACATACCTTGGATTGTTAATTCTTGAAGGTTCTTGGAGAGACTCTTGATTTTTTCTCTTGTTTCTTGAAGCTAGGGGTTACCCCCTTTTGAGAGAGAATGACTTAATCTCTGAATAAAGTGAATAAATGATGAGATAATGGGTTATTTAGGGGTAAATTTCGTGTTTAGATTAATTAGGGCCATGAAAAAAATACCCATTTACCCCTGAGAACGACTTAAAAATTCATACCGAAAAACTCAATTATGGGCCCTAGCGCAATGTGTCGCTATCGCTCCAAGCCACTGGAAAATGATAACTGGGAATATGGCTGGTGGCGCAATGCGGTGAAATCGCGTTGCAATACTGGATGGGACCTGGAAGCTAGGCGTGATACGGTACAATCGCGTTGGCTCACTGGAAATTGGCAAATGTGAAAATGAGCTTTAGCGCGATGTGACGGTATTGCGGTACCTCATTGGAAACTAACAATTGCCATTTTGGCTTACTCTGCGATGTGTTACTGGCCTGAATTACAGTGTTTAATGACTAAAACTTAAAATAGCCATAACTTCTTACCCGATTATCGAATTTAGGCAAATTTTATATCGTTGGAAAGATAATTCAATTTCCTACGCAATGGCAGGCTCTAAACTAATAAATACTAAGGGTTTAAAAATTTTATATTGGATAACTCATAAACTAAGAGTTAAGTTAAGCTTGAGAAATATGGGGTATTACAATATCTCCCCCTTGGGAACATTTGTCCTCGAATGATACTAATTAAGTTGAGACACTGATAGACTGAGTTTACACACTGAACATGCATATCTGATGCATAACTACATGACTGAACTACTGACAAACTGGGCTCTTACACTGAACATGCATATCTGATGCATGGAATTTATAACTGAAGCTACTGACAAGCTGGGTTTTCATACTGAACATGCATATCTAATGCATGAGTACATGACTGAACTGATTCATGAATGCATGACTAAATATGCAACGATAATAGATACCAAGTTATAATTATAATAGAACATGGAATAAATTAAAGCTAAGGAAGACTGTTACCTTAAACTGGATCTGAGGTTGCGGAGAAGAGGTAAGGATACTTGATCCACATATCTGTTTCTGTTTCCCAAGTATCTCCCTCTATGGACTAATTTTTTCAAAGAACTTTGACTAAGGGAAATTCTTTGTTCCTCAGTCTGTGAATCTGATGATCGTGGATCTGGACTGGAACCTCTTCAAAAGAGAAATCGTTCTGAATATTTACATCCTCTTAGGGAACTATGACTGTTGGGTCACCAATGCATTTATTTAGCAAGGGGGCGTGGAATACTGGATGCACTGAGGCTGCATCTGAAGGCAACTCAAGCTTATAAGCTACCTTTCCAAAATGGCTGAGAATTCTACAAGGATCGACATATCGGGGACTGAGCTTTTCCTTTTTGCTGAACCTCTTTACCCCTTTCATGGCAGAGATTTTCAAGAACACAAAATCACTGATCTCAAACTCAAGATCCTTTTTCCTCATATCTGCATACAACTTCTGTCGACTCTGTGTAGCCTTAAGTGTTTCTCTGATTAATCGAACCTTCTCTAAGGCATCAAACACTAGGTCCGGCCCAACTACTATGGCCTCACCTACCTCGAACCAACTAAATAGATCTCCTGCAGATAGTGGTACATCTTGGTGGCCCTAGATGAATAGAGTAACGTGCACCATGTGCTTATGCAAGAATTCATTGCCTCAAGTTATCTACACCTGGCACACATAAATGACCCTGACAATGCAACACACTATCTTCTCCTTGAGAGAAAATCTCTACTTTCGGATCTCTTACTGACTCTTTCAACTTAACAAGACTTCGATCTCTATCCTGCTTTTCCTTCACCTCAAAAACTAGAAAGGATTCAAAACTATTCTAAACCCACACACTACCTTCTACTGAATTGACTAAGAGAAAACCTAGTCGGGCAAGCTGATGAACTTCCTGAACTAACTTCTTCATACTGTCCTTAATATAAGCAACACTACCTATATACAGTCTACTAAGAGCATCAACCACTACATTGACTTTTCCCGGATGATACAAAGAACTCATATCATAGTCTTTCAATAATTCTAACCACCTTCTCTGACACAAATTTAAATATTTCTGAGAGAACACATACTGAAGGCTTTTGTGATCTGTGAATACATCAACTTATATTTCATACAAGTAATGCCTCCAAATCTTTAAGGCAAACACTATAGTTGCTAACTCAAGATCATGAGTCGGATAATTCTTTTCATAAGGCTTAAGGTGTCTAGAGGCATAGGCTACGACCTTACCTCTCTGCATGAGAACACAACCTAAACCTACTTTGGATGTATCAAAGTACACAACAAACCCATCTGAACCATCTGGTATAATCAAAATTAGGGCTGAGGTGAGTCAAGTCTTCAGCTCCTGAAAACTATTCTCGTAGGAATCTAACCACTAAAAATGGACTTTCTTCTGAGTCAATCTGGACATGGTGGATGCAATAGACAAAAATCCTTTAATAAACCGACGATAATAGTTAACTAAACCCAAGAAACTTCTGATATCTGATGGAGAGATGTGTCTATGCCAGTTTCTCACCACTTTGGTCTTTTGAGGATCAAATCTAATGTTATCATCAGAAATAATATGACCAAAGAATGCTACTGACCTTAGCCAAAATTTGCACTTACTGAATTTGGCAAACAACTAATGAGTTCTAAGAGTCTAAAGTATGATTCTGAGATGATCTGTATGATTATTCTTACTACAGAAATAGACTAGAATGTCATCGATGAAGACTCTAACAAACATATCCAAGTACTATTTGAGCACATAATTCATTAAGTTTATAAAAGCTGCTTGGGCATTAGTAAGACCAAAGGACATGACTAGAAAATCAAAGGGACCATACCGGGTTCTGAAAGCTATTTTCGGAATGTCACATTCTATGAATCTGAGCTGATGATAGCCTGATCTGAGGTCTATCTTAGAAAATTAACTAGCGCCTTTAAATTGGTTAAACTAGTCATCGATTCTGGAAAGTGGATATTTATTATTAACCATGACTTTGTTCAATTGACGGTACTCTATACACATTCTAAGAGAACAGTCTTTCTTATGCACGAATAAGACTAGTGCGCCCCATGGGGAAATGCTGGATCTGATGAATCCCTTATCTAAGAGATCTTTCAACTGTTCTTTTAACTCTCTGAGTTCTGCTAGAGCCATTCTATATGGTGAAATAAATTTGGGCTGAGTGTCTGGAAGAAGTTCTATTCCAAAGTCTATTTCCCTAATCGGAGAGACTCCAGGAAGATCTTCGAGAAACACATCTGAGAATTTATTTACTACTTGAACTAACTCAAGAGTTGGAGTTTCTGAGTTAGAGTCTTTGAGTCTCACAAGATTATAGACACATCCCTTGGATATCATTTTTCTCGCTCTAAGGTATGAAATCAATTGACCCTTAAGTATTGTGGTACTACCCCTCCATTCAAGGACTGGTTCATTTGGAAACTAAAAATAAACTATTCTATTTCTACAATCAACTGAGGTATAATATGGGTGGAGCCAATCTATGCCGAGAATGAAATCAAAATCTACCATCTCTAGCTCTATAAGGTTTGTTATAGTAAATTTATGAGATATCATAACCACACAATTCTTGTATACCCATTGGGCTATGATAGATTTACCCACTAGTGTAGAAACTGAGAAAGGCTCTACTAGGATTTCTGGACTGACTCCAAAGTTATCAGCTATATAAGGAGTTACGAAAGATAAAGAAGCTCCTGGATCTAGTAGGCATAAATATGTAAATAGAAGATCTGTAACATACCAGTGAACACATTAGGATAATTTTCCTGATCTTGTTTAGACTAAAGTGCATAAAACCTATTTAGGCGTTGCCCATTAGAGGCACTGGACGCGGCACCCTACTGATTTGGGCGACCTGACTAAGCTGAAGAACGAGTATGCTCACCCTGAGAACCTGACTGAGGACAATCTCTGATACTGTAGCCTGGCTTTCCACAATCGAAACAAACATCACTGCCAGCTCTGCAGACAACCTTATGGTTTCTACTACATGTCTGACAAAGAGGATTTATTCGAGTACTACTGACACTACCCTGAGATTTATAGCCTGGCGCCCTATCATTGTTACCATTTCTAAACTTAGGTACTGAAGCACTAGCTGATGATAGAGCTAGAACTAAAGATTTTGGATGAAACTGGGAACGGTTACCGCCCTCAGACTTAGGCTGATTAAAATTAAAGCTACTTGTTCTAGCTCTCTTATTCTGCCTCTTTCTTTCTCTGATCTTAGCCTCTTCTATCTGTTGAGCACAGACTATGAGCCTAGATATGTCCATATCCTTAATCAACATCGTTTTCCTGCACTCCTTAACCACACTATCTGACTCCCTAGATACGAACTTGCTCATTCTGGACCTACTGTCTACAACTACATGGGGAGCATACTTGGGTAACCCTTAAAGAACAATTTAGGACTCAATTTTAAATTATTTTTAAATTTTGACTAATTTCTCAATCCTTAAATCTCAGTCCTCGATCAAAATAGATCCAACTATTGAGATAAAAAATGTCTATTCTTTCTTTTTAAAGACCAAAAACCCTAACATCTTAATTCCATTCACCTTCTTCTATCTCTCTCTCGCTAATCTCTCTCTAAGCTCCCTTCGACCGGTGACCAACGAAACCATCACTGTCACCATCACTTTTAATGTCTTTTCTCCTCTAGTCTCTATCCAAAGCTTCCGACCACCAGCACTGGCAGCACGCCTATAGCCACTATTCCACCTGTCGCCATCGCCAGCACCTTCAGCACCACTAGCTGTCATGTAGCCGACGATCCTCTCTCTCTGTCATCTCTCCATTCTTCACCTTTCAGATCTACCTTACCAGTTATCTACCAGACGTACCTCCAACACCGCTTCCTTAACTGGAAAAATCTCCCACTAGCAGCGTCTCCAATGATGCCAAATACGATGGCTGCTTTGCTCCAGCTATTTCTCTCCTTTTTTCTCTCTTTGGTGACTTCTCCACAACAATACCTCTGGATGACACCGTTGGCATTTCGTCCATGCAACCCATTTTCATAAAAAATAATGGATTCTAAGAGAATCCATCTCAGGTTTGATTATATGTTCAAATCATGTGTGCAAATTTTAGTTCTCTTTCTTCCTCTCATTTCTTCTTCTAGAAAGATTCTTAAACTCAAGTATGGCAACGTCTGATTTTGAATTTTGGTTAAATACATGAGTAGTTACTTATCTAGATTAGTATATGCAAAATGCCCAAAGTTGCATGTGTTGATTCTAAGCCTTCAATTTTGTTGGACCCTAATTAAGTGTTATTATTCTTTAGTCTAAGTCGTGGTTTTCTTTTTCGATTGGCTTTGTTGATACTGATGGACTTGCAATCTGGTTTACCAAGTATGGTGGTTAGGGACATTTAATTGACCCCAAATCATATTGTATTGATTGATTGACTGGTATTTCTTTTTTCTTTTTACTTGCTTTTTGGTATTATTTCTTAATAGTCAATTGACATAAATATAGTTTTATATTTTTGGAAAATTCTTATGGATTGATGGCCATATATTTTCTTTTCCTTAGACGAATTCCTTCTCCACACTATAAAAATCAAACCTTGTTCTCTTATGATGGATAACTTACGAGACACAGACACCTCTATTTTTTAATCTCCAAATACAAAGAAAGGAAAAACCATTAGCAATATTCTTAAAATCCTCGTGTACGCTGCTCTGATAGAAGTATTTGGCTTATTTTGTCATTGCAATTGCTTTGTTTACATCTTTATTATTATTTTCTCGCTGCTAACTGGTAAGTTTCTAAATGATGCATTCATTTTCTTAGTTTCATATGACGGCTTTGTTGTGATCATTAAAACTAATGCCTGTAGGAATTAATCAAAAAAATATGTACTCGTTAGTTGTATTCTATACTTTGTTTCGCTGTTTGGGGTGCTCGATTCTTTTTCTTGCTTTTGTATTGTACCTTTTGTTTTTATATGGCAGGTATCTTTTAAGAAGGTTTTGGGGTGTGAAGAGTTGCCACGGAGGTTTGAGAAAGACTGCGTTAGTCCTTCCTAATCAAGTTTATTTTTCCCGCTTTTACTAATTTTGGTCTGTAACATTGTAAAAATATTATTCTGATGTTATAATAAATATTGGGGACTTCTTTGGGGGGCAGAGATTTACTTGCTCTATGAATAATATAGGTAGGCGTAATTTAGGTTTGTGTGCGTTACATGATACGTGGATCATTTAGGCACATAAAATTAGGATCTATTAACATCGTCTAGACACTTAAACTATAGTTTATTAATTATTGTTGATCTAACTAAAACCGAAATACCATATTAATTGACATTAAGCATATTAATGAGGCATTAAGCATATTAATGTATTTTTAGCATGTTAAACATAGTAATTTAACGTTAAGCGTGTTAAAGTATTTTAGCATGTTAAGCATGTTAATTTTATTTTAAGCATGTCATTGTATGTTTTAGTATGTTAATACAAATCTAAGCATGTTAGCATTTTTTAGCATGTCAGCAATTAAATTTCGGCATATTAATATTTTTTAGCATGTTATGCATGTCACTGAAATACAATTTTAAGCATGTTAATGACTTGTAGCATGATAATATAAAAAGAGCACTATGTTAAAAATATCTGTGCATTGACATATTTTTTAGCGTGATTAATGTGTTAAAATTTAGGTTTAAGCCAAATCTCAGCATGTTAAAACTACTTTCAGCATGTTAACATAAAGTTCCTGCACATCAACATATTTTCAGCATGCCAATATTAGTCAAATTTCTGCATTATTATAACTGTGTTTCAGCATGTCTAAACTGCATTTGTGCATAAAACAATTAAATTTCAGCATGTTAAAACTGCAACATGTTAACATAAAAAATTCTGCGCATTAATATATTTTTCAGCATGTCAAAAACAATAGATTTAATACATTTTCAGTATGTTAATATTAAAATTCAGCATGTTAAAATATTAAATTTTATACATCTTTAGAATTTTTCAGCATATTAATATGAAATTACAGTGCACTAGCACAATCACCAGCATGTTAAAATGTAGGGTTTTGAGCATCCTCAATATGTTAAACACTATGTGAAGTACATCATTATGTTCCTTAGCATGTATTTTTTAATTTCCCATATTCTCTTTAATAACCAAGGGGCTAACATGAGACATTACTTGCTACTTGACGTCCAATGTGTTACGTGTTTCGAGTCCTAGGCAACATAGCTTTATTTTGTCTAGACCACAAAACCAAAATAGCAAAAGTTCAATACCTCTTGAATGATAGGTGGAACGATAAGAATTATTAAAGATGGTAGTTTTATCCTTGTCTTAGAATGCCTTTAGAGCTAACAACCAGCCTAGGTAGGGTGGGACGGGTAGTCATTTGAAAATAATGATCTCCAACAGACATTAAAGGCAAGATATATGACTTGTCTAAGAGTTCGGGCAGTGGGTCGGATGATGATTAAACAAGTTGGGGTTCTGATTTGAATGAGACCAAAAACATTTCTTTGTTTGATTTGACGAAGTCTTTTTATTCTTTTATTTACTTTGCATGTTTATTTATTTGGGATAGTTATTTTATTACATAAGCAGTCTCCTTTGTTATAATTGACTTCTTTCTCTCTCCTCGCTTGTCTTATTTACATGTTTTACTGATTATTATCACTTCGATAATTAATAATTAAAACTGACAAAATACATGTGTTTTCTTATTAATTACTTTATCACTTTGTTAGCATTTAAGTTAATAAAACATGAGACCTTTATTTGATTACGTAGAATCCCCACGTAAAATACGAATTCGATCGGGAACCACCTTTATGGACTTCGAAAGGTGCCTAACACCTTCCTTTTGAGGTAATTTGAACCCTTATCCAAACTATGGTGAACTAAGATAAAATAACAAAATAGGTTCGTAGTAGCCTAGACCGGTGCCCTACCGCACCTTAATTCGTTAGGTGGCGACTCTTCACACTTCTTCCTCAAAACAATCCCAAAAAGAGTGGTCACATCGAATTCCATTTTTCACGAGGAAAATGGGGCATGACAGAATGGCGATTCTGCTGGGGAGCTTAGGTTCTAACCATTACGAGTTTGTGTTTTACGTGGGATTCTCTCTAATTGTTTTGATAATGCTTGACATCCTGATTTATTTTCTATACGTTCTTCTTTATCGTTTACTTACATCATGATTTATTAGTCCCTTCTCTTTTCCCCTTCTTATGTGTTATTCATGTTTCTCCATGTCTACTTTTCCTTTTATTGGTGATTAATTTATATATGTTAGTCCCTTCTCTTTTTTCCTTTTTATGTGTTATTCATATTTCTCCATGCCAACTTTTTCTGTTATTGGTTATTTGCTTTATTGTTTATTTTCATATTGCTAAAGCATGCTATTGTATGTTGCTATATGCTACGTGTTACTGCTTTATATAACTAGCATTCCGCTCATACTCTGCTCCACTTAGAAACTTTTTTTGTTTTCTTTTTACAAATGGTTACGTGAATACACAGACATTCTTTCTTAAAACACCCTTCGGAAAATGCCTTGTTGATCGGTCGATCAGCGGTGCGTTGACAGCCACAAGTTTTCCTACTAAAACCACTCTTATTCCTAAAGCCAACCGTTTATCCCTTTACTAAGGAATAAACATCCCAAAAAGCCTAGGATGTCATGTTAGAAAACCTGGCCCTAAGTTCTAAGGGATCCCATGATCCCAAAAGGAACACCTCACAATCTATGTGCATTTTGAGAGATAATTATGCCAAATAATGTCATTTTCTCTTTGGGGTGTAGGATAGACTAACACTTTGTTTTGCAGATTTAATGGCCATCCCAACTTCATACCCTAGATTTGTCATGGTTTGGTACATGCCGCCAAACATTAAACAGTGGTGGTCAGACTTTGGATACTATGGATGAAGCATGGTAGAGAAATCATTGGGAGACTTGCCGTCCATTACGCAAGTTGCCCTATGTAGGGAGCTTATTGAGGAAGCTACTGCATTTTTAGGATGAAACAAGATCGGTGTTCAGATTTGGCAACGTGGAAATTACCCCACTCATAGAGTAAATTGGAGGGTACGTAGAAAACAAGAGTATGCCATCAACAATGAAGTGGCAAAGGGCTGAAGTGATCATCCCCAAAAGCGTCACTCTAGAAGAAGCAAGCAACAAATTAGGTCTTCATGGAAGTAGACTAGTAGCATATGTGATGAGGTCAAAAATGCCCGGCAGTTACTTGGCCAATAGATTCGGAGACCAGAAAGGAAAAGAAAAATATGTAGCACAGGGTTCTAACCCCAACTCATGGGAAGATAAACGAATCTTTGCATTCATCATCTACTTCCTAGGAACGGTGGTCTTCCCAATTAGAGTGGAGAAAGTAGTGCATACTCTTCTGATCACTGTAGTTGATGCCTCATGCAAAGGAATCAATAAGGGGTCTTGCACGATCATACCCATGATAGTGGAGGACATTTATCGGTCTTTAGGTAATTGTAAAAATAGGGCCAAATATTTTAAGAGTTGCAACTTGTTGTTGTTTCAAAAGGTTTATGGGATACAAAGCATGCACAGGTCGATTAGAACTAACAACATCACTGCACATAAAACCCGAGTCACGTTGGGAGTCAAAAGGATCAAGCAGCCAAACGAGGTAGAAAAGTAAGGATAAATATTGGGTACCCTGACCAAAGATTCCGTACAATGGATGTTTGAATGGTTTCCTAGCATGGACTTTGTAATTTACAACCAGCATGATGTCTATCTTGTTTTTCTTGGACTTCACAGGCTACAACCATATGCTTCTGCTAGAGTAACGAGGGAAGCAGGAAGAAAATAGATAATCCCAAGGGTTAACATGGACGCGCACCGAGTAGACTACAAAGACAACAAGATCCCAAATGTCGATGGGCTTGCCAAGATTTGGGGAAGAAAGACTTATCTCAATAAAGAGAGAATTGCGGTAGACAGATATAATGCGGGCTATGTGGTAGGCTACATTGAGTTTTTGCACATCAATTTACAAAAAAAATTAACCCCGAGCATCAAGAGGGGTAAACATATCAACGACAATAAAGCTGAAGGACAATCCCTCTATCGCAAATTTAAGAAAAGGGCTTTGGAATCTGAAGCGCACAACCGCCACATAATTATGGAGAATGCCAAGGAAATTGCCGACATGAGAAAAGAGCTAGAATTTTGGAAACACTATGCCTTGACCGTTGAAGAAAAGGTGCAAGAGCTCTGAGACGAATTTGATACAAGTTACAGAGGAAAAGAAGCAATGGGTGACCGTCACATTGTTGGGGAAAAAAGGTGTTAGTTCAGAAGGGGACAATGTCGTCAGCCAGAATAAAATAAAACTAAAAATGGAAAAACGGATTTTTGAGCTACAAAGGGAGCTAGAGAAAGTACGTAACCTGGATAAGCTTTCCCTTAACCAGAACACTCCAAAACTACAAGACGATAGCCATCCCATTCTAAAATCCCAATCTCCTTCCGACCATCCAACACCTCATCTCCAACCCCAGATTCCTACTAATGTCTAAAATCTCCAAAATACTACAACTCCTCTATATATACCTACTCAAGAATCTAAAAACTCCACCTACCCTTCTCCACAAAAGCCTCTGAATCTAAACCTATTCCACTATCACGCGTCTGGTAGCCATAACCAGAATCCAATTTATGTTGAAGCCCTTATGCCTATATGTCCTCAACCCGCATTCAAGAACCTAAAGAATGACTATACAATGCAAGTCGTAGTTGAAAGGTTGAGACAATTGGAGGGAAACAAAGGAATGAAGGGTCTTAACAATGAAGATTTGGGCATCCATCCAGACGTAGAACTGCCAGAGAGGTGCAAAGCTCCCAAGTTCGAGTTGTACAACGGGATTGGAGATCCCAAGGTATATCTATGTGTGTATTGCGACAAACTAATAGGAATAGGGAAGAATGAGAAGATTAGAATGAAGTTGTTTATGAGAAGCCTCATGGGAGAGGCTCTACATGATACATTTAACAAAACCTGAAAAAGTGGCCAGGCTAGATTGACCTAGCCTCTAGCTTCGTCAAGAGATTTTGGTACAATATTGACAACTCTCCTAGTTGATCTTACATGTAGGCGATGAGGAAGAAATTGAATGAATCCTTCCATGAGTATGCCATGAGATGAAGGGACGAGGCTATGAGAGCTCGGCCTCCAGTTGAGGAACAACAAATGAAAGAATACTTTATCAAGCCACAAGACCCATAATACCTTGACAAGCTTTGACAGTTATAGATAAAAATTTCTCCGAGATTATCTGAATAGGAGAAATATTTGAGGATTCTCTTAAGAATAACAGCATTATCCGCTTGAACACTCCATCTGTAGGATCAATGAAAAATAAGAAAAAGAAAGAGATAGGGTTGGTGATGGTGATGGTGGCCTAGCCTTTGGAGAGTGTTTTGAACCATAAAACCCCTGCTCCACTACCCTTATCTTACCCACAAACACCATATCCGACCTTCTTTTACCCACCACAATCTCCAACGCCATATCAAGCTCCACTTTACCAAATGTCTGCTCCCTACCAAATGCACCTACAGTTCTCAAATCCTTCTTATCCCATATATAATATCCAACCCATCTAAGTCCAAACAACCCGACCTACTCATGTCCCTACTACCAAACCTACTGTACCCAAACACAAGGAAAATGTTGAAAGAAGATAGTATACACCTTTAGCCAAACCAATGGCTCAACTGTATGAAAGGTTCAAAAAAGCAGGTCATATCAGGACCATTCCTGCTGTACAAGTCGATATGAAGTCACCTCAGTATCGGCATAATCAAAACTGTGCCTACCATTCTGGCATGAGGAGACATCCCATCGAGGTGTATTTTTCGTTGAAAAATAAAATTCAACAGTTGATCGATACTAAGGTGATTCAGTTAAAGGATCCAGAACCAAACAACGCCAACAATTCTCTCCCTGACCATGAGGTGAATATGCTCGATGTTGATGATGATATAGACTTGGAGCATTCCATCTGGGTTGTTGAAAAAGAAAGCAGTACTCCCATCAGTGTACAAAAATATGCACCATTTGAAGTTGAGGTTTCCATGCACAAAGCTCTCTTTACTATTGTGAGAGCTTCCCCAACCATCTACAGCCCTCGTGCAGTTTCATAGAATTATGAACTTAATATTTTGGGAAAAGAGAAGATAGCTGAGATGGACATTGCGCAAGGGGTGACCAGATTAGGTAGAATATATTCACCCAAAAACTTATTCCAAGGAAATTCTAGTAAAAAAAATAATCTACCATCGGGATTAAAGAAGATGGCATTTGGAAGAAAGTACAAGATAAGGAGTATTCTGTGGCAGAGCAGCTGAGTAAGACTCTGGCCCAAATATCAATCTTGACATTGCTATAGACTTCTGAGAATCACCATAAGGCTTTGATGAGGGTTTTAAGCGAAGCTTATGTGCCAACTACTATAACAGGTGGGGAAATAGCCTACATGGTAGGAAAGTTTTCAAGGCCTACAAGATATCATTCCATGATGATGAATTACCACCCGAAGGTAGAGCACAGAATCGGGCTTTACACATCTATTGTTGTATGAGGGGAAAATGATATCCTATGTGTTGATTGATCCAGGCTCAAGATTAAATATTTGCCCTTTGAACACCTTGCCTAGATTGGAGGATGATATGGCCAAAATGCAAACTTGGAAGATGTACGTGAAAGGTTTTGATGACTCCCAAAGGGGTACTATTAGGGAAATCACGTTGGCCATGGTGATGGGTCCAGTCACTTTCCCCATAACCTTCTAAGTAATGGATATTCCTGCCTCTAACAATTTGCTGCTTGGGTATCCATGGCTTCATGCAGCTGGCAAAGTATCCTATACACTTTATCAATGTCTTAAGTTTAAATACGACCACCAAGAAGTTATGATACATGGGGAGAAGGGGCATCCCATATACGCCATTGAAGAAAAAGAGGACCTTGATGGGGAAATGTTTCATACCCTTAAGTTAGTGGGGAGCATTGAATGAGGGCCACATAATGACGCATTATATATCCCATATAATATGAAGGAAGGGTAATTTCATACATGTTGATTGATCCAGGTTCAGGGGTAAACATCTATCCTTTGGATACCCTGATGAGTTTTGAAGTTGACAAGGACAGAATCCAACCCCGAGTAAGGGTTATAAAGGTATATGATGGCTCTCGGCGAAACACTATTGGGGAAATCACATTGAACTTGACACTGGGCCCTGCCACATTTCCTATAACCTTTCAGGTGATGAACATTCCCCCCTCGTATAATTTGTTGCTCGAGTGACCTTGGATCTACATGGCTGGTGTAGTCCTTTCCATATTACATCAATGCATCTGATTTGAATACTTTCAATAAGAGGTGTTGATATGGGGTGAAGAAGGACAAGGAGGGCTCGATAGTTTTGAAGGGATTGGGAATGTTGAAGAAGACATGGTAAGTTGTATGAAACCTCAAAAACCTCTGGATGCCTTAAGTTACATGCGTTGGTTGGGATACAAAGAGGATAAAGGTCTCGATGCCAAATTATAGAGGATATTTGATCCCTTAGAATTTGATGAGAAGGAGTACACTTACAGACTGGGCTATGCAATTGATGGAGAGGCAAACAAAGACGGAGATACACTTGACTCTGAACGGTCACTGTATCAAATCTTCCATTCTGTGGGGTTTCTCAAGGATAGTAAAAATGAGATTGATGAAATAACAAAATTGTTGAAAGGTCTCTTCATGATAGAGGACACCCTCTTACTCCCAAAGGCCAAGATAAGATTGAAACCACAGAGGTTAATATGATTTCCAAGGAAAAAACTTGTAAAGATATAGAAAAAGATGATGAAAGGTTATGAACCAGGTAAAGGTTTGGGAGAAAGACTTCAGGGAATCATTGAGCCCATATAGCCACAACTTAAGATGGACATATTTGGTTTGGGATACAAATGCACTATAGAAGAGTACCTCGACTAGGAGTAGCCTCAAAAGGGCTACTACCGCCCTCTACCCAATTTTCTACCTACGTTACATGGGTCTTTCCGTTTAGCTGGTTTTCTAGATCATGGTGAAGAAGATATATTGGAATGCTTGAAGCTTCTTTTTTTGACCGAGGAAGATGGTTGCTATGTTGTTATTAGCGAGGAAGGAGGAGCCCCTAGCCAAATCCATGAACAAAAGGTCATCGTCAGTAGCTGGACTGTTACTCCATCCAGGCCCCGCCGACCACTTGGATAAACTTGACAGAGTTTTGAATGTTTTAGCATTTCTTTTCCTCTTTTTTAATAAACTTGATCATTCGAGATGATTTGAAATTTTAGTTTCCTTATTTTCATTCTCAACATTATATTTCAAGACATTCGCATTAGTAATAAAAATTTCCTTTCGATTATTAATGCTCTTTATTTATCTTTTCTTTCAGTAAAATCACATTTAAAACTGTTGAATTTGAGACTGACATCTAATGAGACAATACAACATAACATAAGTGAAGTAGAAGATATAGAGAAAGTTGAAATCCCCTAAGAATTTATCAGAAAGGTTGAAGATTTTGAAGATAAACCCAAGGCAAACCTCACAGAATCAGAAATAGTGAACACAGGGTCTTCTAAAGACATAAAAAAAACTCGTGTCAGCATTCACTTGTCTAAAGAAGAAAAGGAGAGATACATCTAGTTCCTGAAAAAGCATCCAAAAATGTTTGCTTGGTCTTATGCCGATATGACAAGGCTAAGCATTTCAATAGTGTCACATAGATTTCCCACTGACTAATCCTGTCCCTCTGTCAAACAAAAACTCAGAAAGTACAAGCCCGGCCTGAGTTTGAAGATCAAAGAGGAGATCTCAAAACAGATTGACGCTGGTATCCTTTGAGTGACAGAGTATCCGACCTGGTTGGCCAATGTTGTGCCTGTCCCCAAGAAAGATGGAAAAGTCAGAGTTTTTGTAGACTATAGGGATCTCAACAAAGTCAGTCCCAAAGATGACCTTCCACTCCCAAACATTCACATCTTGATTGATAATTGCGCCAAGCATGAAACACAGTCATTTATGGATTGCTTCGTTGGTTATCATCAAATCAAGATGTATGAGAATGACGCTGAGAAAACTACCTTTATTACTTTGTGAGGGGTTTACTGCTATAAGTTCATACCATTCAGTATGAAAAATACTGGGGCCACCTACATGAAGGCCATGACCTCTTTATTCTATGATATGATCCACAAGGAGATTAAAGTTTACCTGGATGATGTCATCATTAAATCAAAGACGAATACAAGTCATTTGGCAGATTTGGAGAAATTCTTTAATAGGTTAAGAAAGTACAATCTGAAATTGAACCTGGCAAAGTTACTAGGCTTCATCGTCAGTCCCTGCAGAAAAGTTACTAGGCTTCATCGTCAGTCGTAGGGGCATAGAATTGGATCCAACCAAGATCAAAGCCATCCAAGATCTTCCTCCCCAAAAAGAAAGAAAGACGTCATAAGTTTTTTGGGCTGCCTCAACTACATCAGCAGATTCATAGCCCAATCCATGGTTATTTGTGAGCCAATTTTTAAGCTACTAAAGAAAAATATTGCTATAGAATGCTTAATGAAGTGTCAACAGGCATTCGACAAGACCAAGGATTATCTTTCAAATCCTTCTATTTTGGTTCCTCCCAAACCTGGTAGGCCACTACTACTATACTTGTCTGTGATAGGTAATGTTTTTAGATGTATTTTAGGACAACATGACGAGATAAGAAAGAAATAACAAGAAATCTACTACATGAGTAAGAAGTTTACTTCTTACGAGGCTCGGTATTCTGTACTGGAATGCATCTGCTGTGCTCTAACATGGGTAGCTCAAAAGCTAAGTCATTATCTCTCAAGACATACTACCTATCTAATCTCCAGAATAGATCCCTTGAAATACATATTTCAGAAACCAATGCCTACCGAGAAGATGGCCAAATGGCAGATATTGTTGAGTGAGTTTGACATAGTCTATGTTACACAGAAGGAGGTAAAATCATAAGCACTAGCAAATCATTTGGCCGAGAATCCTGTAGATAACGAGTACCAACCACTGAAGACTTACTTTTCTGACAAGAAAGTAGCATTCGTAGGAGAGGACATCTTTGAAGAATATGATGGTTGGAGACTGTTCTTTGATGGAGCTGCAAATTTCAAAAGAGTCAGAATTGGCACCGTCGTGATCTCAGAAAATGGCCAACACTATCTCGTGTCAGCCAAACTCAGATTTCCTTGCACCAACAACATGGTCGAACATGAAGCCTGTATCTTGGGGATTTGCTTGGCTATAGATTTGAATGTCCAAGAGATACTGGTGATTGGAATTCATACTTATTGATTCATTAGGTACGAGGTAAATGGGCTATCAAGAACACAAAGCTCCTACACTATCTAGAGTGTGTGCAAGATATATGTAAGAAATTCCATAAGATAGAGTTCAGACATGTCTCGAGGAACTAGAATGAGTTCGCAGATACATTGGACACTTTGTCTTCCATGATCCAACATCTCGAAAAGAACAATATTGATCCTGTTCCCATACACATGCACGAGTAACCTGCACATTACTTTCATCTTAAAGAGGAATCGGACGGAAAACCATGGTATACAAACATACAGTGGTATTTGAAAAGTGGATATTATCTTTAGAATGCGAAAAATGTCCAAAAATTCACCATTTGGAGGCTAGCCAATCAATTCTTTATAAATGGGGAAATCCTGTATAGGAGGACTCCTGATTTGGGTTTACTAAGATGTGTCGAGGCTGGAAAGGAATTCAGACTGATTGAAGTAGTACAACTGGAACATGTGGTCCACATATGAATGACTTCATGTTAGCAAAAAAGTTATTGAGATCAGGTTACTTCTGGCTGACCATGAAAAGTGATTGCATCCGCTACGTGCAGAAATACCACCAGTGTAAAACTCATGCTGATATGATTCGAGTTTCTCCTAATGAGTCCACGTCACTAGCTCTCCTTAGCCCTTCACAGCTTAGGGCATGGACATCATTCGTCCCATTGAGCTGACTGCGTCCAATGGTTACAGGTTCATCATTGTTGCAATTGACTACTTCACTAAGTGGGTAAAAGCCACCTCTCGCAAATCAGTCACAAAGAAGGTCGTGGATGACTTCATTCAAAGTAACATCATTTGCCAATTCAAAATTCCCGAATCCATTATCATTGACAATAGTTCCAACCTCAATAATGACCTAATGAAAGCCACATATGAGAAGTTCAAGATCAAGCATCGAAATTCCACGGCATACAGACCACAAATAAATGGAGTGGTGGAGGCCACAAATAAGAATATCAAAAGGATCATGCGCAAGATGATTGATAACAACCGACACTGGCATAAAAAGCTACCCTTCGTATTACTAGGGTACCGCACTACAATCATAATATCCACCGACACCATGCCTTACTTTCTGGTTTATGGCAATAAAGCAGTGATACCAGCCGAGGTCAAAACACCATCTTTAAGAATCATCCAAGAAGCAGAATTGAGTGACGCTGAATGGATACAAAGCAGATTCGAGCAACTAGCACTCATTGATGGAAGATGAATAAATGCAGTTTGTCACGGTCAACTCTATCAGAGCAGAATGGCCAAAGATTTCAACAAAAAAGTTATGCCAAGACACTTCACACCTGGACAGCTGGTTATCAAGCAAATTTTTCCACATCAAGATAAGGCAAAAGGTAAGTTCTCGCCCAATTGGCAAGGCCCTTATGTGGTTCATCGAGTCTTAATAGGAGGAGCACTCATACTTGCAGAAATGGATGGCGTAGTTTGGTCTAAGCCCATCAATTAAGATTCTGCTGAGAGATACTATGTTTGATTTTACCTTATGCCCCTCAAATTATAATTGGAACTACGTTCGACCAGATTCCCATTTAAGAGGTATACGTAGGTGCTCCTATGAAGCTCGGTGACTTCATAATAAAACATTTTCCCCTCTCATGGAGCATTGTAACTAGGGCAGAATTTTGTAGAGGACTTCAAAAATTCCACATGGCCATAGCATCGGCATTAATTATAAACTGGGGCAGAATTTTTTAGATGACCTCAAAAATTCCTACGAGCAGACGTTGGAATTCTTATAACAAGCTAGTTCTATACTGAGGCAAAAATTTTGAGTGACCCTTAAAATTTCTTGGCAAGAGAACAAAGACTTATAAGATGTTGTACCATCTAAAGACATGACACAATCAATGATTCAATAAAATTTTCTTGTTTATTCTATCAATTTTTTTACCTTTTAAAGACAAACTTTTTTTTCAAACATGATTTTTTTTTTATTTACTATCTGTCTAATCGAACAAAGGCCCGGATGAAACTCATCAACAAGATGATGACCTCAAGAGAAAGACACTTCAGTCAAGATGGAAGCACAAATCAACCTCCCCATTTTACAAATTCATAATTTTTCATTAAGTACTGGGTTAATAGGTACAGATCACGATCCCACAATGAGAAGTCAGATAGTTGATCACACGATGCCACAATGCATCAAAAAGCCTAAAAGCTGATCCCACAATGAGAAGCCAAGCAAATGATCACACAATTCCACAATGCATCGAGAAGCCCAAAAGCTGATCCCACGATGAGAATCCAAGCAGATGATCACAAGATTCCACAATGCATCGAGAATCCAAAAAGTTGATCCCATGATGAGAAGCCAAATATCTGATCACACAATTCCACAATGCATCGAGAAGCCCGAAAGTTGGCCCCACGATGAAAAGCCAAACAATTGATCACACGATTCTATAATGCATCGAGAAGACCCAAAGATGATCCCACGATGAGAAGCCAAATCTAATCCCGCGATTCCACGATACAATAGATATGCTTTCTTTATTTCCACATTCACTTTATGTTTATAAATTGTTCATTTCTTACATGTCTAACCTTTGTCATTTAGCACGATGTAAAGACACAGGTAACAGAGAAAGAATAACAAACAGGGACAATTTTCATTTCTATTTTTGTAATATTACTCCATCTGTTCATCCCTCACCTCGCCTATCTCAACATTTTCAAACTTCTCCATATGTCATTATTCCAAATCCTACCGTCTCACTTACCCGCCATACCGTTGTTGATGCCCCTATCCTTTATCATTAACATTTTTTAGGAATATTGTTCATTCCTAACTCTAGAACTACAAACGACCTCATTCTCGTAAGACCAGATATATTTAGGTGACTTGAAACCAAAGTCTTGGCTACACTATTTTTAAAACCACCTCCTATCACTTTAACTCCAAACGAATCTTCCTCGGTCGGATAAAAATAGCTACAATGTCAACTTTCGTTGCTTGACAATTCTTTATCATTCTCAAGCCATGAAGGAGCAGTTGTTGACACCCAATTTTGAATCTCGATATCACTTTTGAACTGTTATTTTATCAAAATTATTTAATTTTAATTATTAATATTTTTACACATTATTCAATACATATTGACGTGTGACATACATAATTTAGAAAAGTGCACAAATTATTTTATTATATTTTAGTATCATTTTGTAATCAAAATACGATATTTTATGTAATTTTATTAATATTTATTAAATTATTTTTCGCGTAATTGTGCACACTCACATTTTTTGCAAATACACTGTCTAGTTTTGCATTTATTTATTATTGTTGTTGTTGTTATTATTATTATTATTATTATTATTATTAATACTTATTATTATTATTTATTTATTTAAATAATGGGCTAAATTAAAATCACTTTGCCTAATTTATGTTTTTTAGCCTCAATTTTTACCCAAGACATTACAATTTCAACCATTTTATTATAATTATAGCAAATTTTGGACTCAATTTTAAATTATTTTTAAATTTTGACCAATTCCTCAACCTTTAAATCTTAGTCGTCGATCAAACGGATCCAACGACTGATATAAAAAATGTCCTTTATTTCCTTTTAAAGACCAGAAACCCTAATCTCAATATTTCATCCGCCTCAGTCCATCTTTCTTTCTCTCGCTAATCTCTCTCTAAGCTCTCTTCGGTCAGTTACCAGTGAAACCATCATTGACGCCACCACCGTTAATGTCTTCTCTCCTCTAGTCTCCATCCAAAGCCGCTTGCCATCAGCACCAACAGACACGCCTCTAGCTACCATTCAAGCTACCGTCATCGCTAGCACCTTCAGCGTCACCAGCCGCCCTACAGCCGTCGATCCTCACTCTCCACCACCACTCTGTTCTTCGCCTTCTAGATGTTCCTCACCGGTCAGCTACCATCCACGCCTCCAACACCGCTCTCTCAACTGGCAAAATCTCCCACCAGCCGCACTGCCAACGATGCCAAATTCGGCAGCTGCTCTACTCCAGCCATTTCTCTCCCTTTTCTCCCCTCTTTGGTGACTTCTCCACAGTGATACCTCTATAAAACACCGCTGGTATTCCATCCATGCAACTCATTTTCATCAAAAATAATGGATTCTAAGAGGATCCATCTCAAGTTTGATTTTGTGTTTGAATCATGTGTGTAAATTTTATTTCTCTTTATTCCTCTCTTTTCTTATCCTAGAAAAATTCTTAGACAAGTATGGCAACGTATGATTTTTAATTTTGGTTGAATACATGATTAGTTACTTCTCTAGATCAGTATATGCAAAACGCCCAAAGTTGCATGTGTTGATTCTAAGCCTTCAATTTTGTTCGACCCTAATTAAGTGTTATTATTCTTTAGTCTAAGTCGTGGTTTTCTTTTACGATTGACTTTGTTGATACTGATGGATTTGTAATCTGGTTTACCAAGTATGGTGGTCCAAGGACATTTAATTGGCCCCAAATCATGTTGTATTGATGTCTTGCTTGATTGTATGATTCATTCCCGTGACTCTAGAATCGAGATTGATAAGTTATTGCAATTATGTAGGATATTTGATTTACTTTGACATGGTGCATGATATATTTTTGGTAAGTTTGAACCTAATTTTACACTTAGTTAGATTAAACTAGGGAGTAATTTTAATTATTTCTACTGATTTTATCACATATGGTAAGCATTAATGTTTGTCCCTTTTACGTCCCAACTTTTCTACTGGCTATTTTGGTACGTAATTATTGATATTGTCGATATTGTGCTGTTTTTGAGATTATGTTAGAAAGGAAAATTTAATTGACTGGTATTTCTTTTTTCTTTTTAATTGCTTTTTGGTATTATTTCTTAATAGTCAATTGACATAAATATAGTTTTATATTTTTGGAAAATTCTTATGGATTGATGGACATATATTTTATTTTTCGTAGACGGATTCCTTCTCCACACTATAAAAATTAACCCTTATTCTCTTATGACGGACAACTTACGAGACATAGACACCTTCTCTATTTTTTACTCTCCAAATACAAAGAAAGGAAAAACCATAAGCAATATTCTTAAAATCCTCCTATGCTCTGCTCTAACAGAAGTATTTGGCTTATTTCGTTGTTGCAATTGCTTTATTTACATATTTATTATTATTTCCTCAGTTCTAACTAGTAAATGTCTAAATGATGCATTTATTTTCTTAGTTTCATATGATGGCTTTTTTGTGATCATTAGAACTCATGCCTGTAGGAATTAATCAAAAAATCCATACTCGTTGGCTGTCCTTTATACTTTGTTTCGTTGCTTGGGGTGCTCTATTATTTCTTTTGCGTTTGTGTTGTTCCTTTTGTTCGTATATGGCAGGTGTCTTTTAAGGAGGTGTTGGGGTGTGAAGATTTGCCTCGGGGGGTTGAGAAAGACTGTGTTATTACTTCCTAATCTAGTTTATTTTTCTGCTTTTACTAAAATTGGTCTTTAACATTGTAAAAACTTTATTCTGATGTAATAATAAATATTGGGGACTGCTTTGGGAGGCAGAGATTTACGTGCTCTATGAATAATATAGGTAGGCGTAATTTAGGTTTATGTGTGTTACATGATACGTGGATCATTTAGGCACACAAAATTAGGATCTATTAACATCATCTAAACACTTAAACTATGGTTTATTAATTATTCTTGATCTAACTAAAACCAACATATCATATTAAGTGACTTTGAACATATTAATGAGGCATTAAGCATTTTAATGTATTTTTAGCATGTTAAACATATTAATTTGACATTAAGCATGTTAACGTATTTTAGCATGTTAAGCATGTTAATTTGATTTTGAGCATGTCATTGTATGTTTTAGTATGTTAATACATATCTAAGCATGTTAGTATTTTTTAGCATGTCAGCAATTAAATTCCGGCTTATTAATATATTTTTAGCATGTTATGCATGTCACTGAAATACGATTTTAAGCATGTTAATGACTTGAAGCATGATAGTATCAAAAGGGCAATATGTTAAAAATCTTTATGCATTGACATATTTTCTAGCGCAATTAATGTGTTAAATTTTAGGTTTAAGCCAAATTTCAGCATGTTAACATAAAGTTCCTGCACATCAACATATTTTCAGCATGCCAATAATAGTCAAATTTCTGCATTATTATAACTGTGTTTCAGCATGTCTAAACTGCATTTCTGCATAAAACAACTAAATTTCAGCATGTTAAAACTGCAGCATGTTCACATAAAAATTTCTGCGTATTAATATATTTTTCAGCATGTCAAAAATAATATATTTAATGCATTTTCAGTATGTTAATATTAAAATTCAGCATGTTAAAATGTTAGATTTTAGGCATCTTTTGCATTTTCTACATATTAATATGAAATTACTGTGCACTAGTACAATCACCAGCATGTTAAAACATAAGTTTTTGAGCATCCTCAATATGTTAAATACTAGGTGAGGTACATCATTATGTTCCTTAGCATGTTAATGCATTTTTTTAATTTCTCATATTCTCATTAGTTTATAACACTTAATTCGCGAGCACAATTTTTTGACATATTTACCACACTTTTGACACCCTCTTTTAACAGTTTGACAACGCATTGTTATATCCACGAATCACAGTTATATTTTGTCACACTAGCACTTGTTGAACACTTAGATATCATGCCTATAGATTAATAACAAAAAAAGTAACTATTCTTTGTCTTTGCATGTTTATCACACTAATCTCTTTAATAACCAAGGGGCTAACGTGAGACATTACTTGCTACTTGGTGTCCAATGTGTTACGTGTTTCAAGTCCTAGGAAACATAGCTTTATTTTGTCTATACCACAAAACCAAAATAGCAAAAGTCTAATGCCTCTTGGATGATAGGCGGGACGATAGGAATTATTAAAGATGGTAGTTTTATCCTTGTATTAGAATGCCTTTAGAGTTAAAAACCAGCCTAGGTAGGGTGGGATGGGTAGTCATTTGGAAATGATGATCTCCAACAAATATTAAAGGCAAGACATATGACTTGTCTAAGGGTTCGGCTAGTGAGTCGGATGATGATTAAACAAGTTGGGGTTCTAATCCGAATGAGACCAAAAATATTTCTTTGTTCGATTTGACGGAGTCCTTTTAATCTTTTATTTACTTTGCATATTTATTTATATGGGGTAGTTAGTTTATTACATAAGCAGTCCACTTTGTTATAATTATTTTCTTTCTCTCTCCTCGCTTGTCTTGTTTACATGTTTTACTAATTTTTATCACTTAGATAATTAATAATAAAAAATGACAAAATACATATGTTTTTTTATTAATTACTTTATCACTTAGTTAACATTTAAGTTAATAAAATATGAGACCTTTATTTGATCACGTAGAATCTCCATGTAAAATACTAATTCGAACGGGAACCGCTTTGTGGACCTAGGTGGCGACTCTTCACACTTCTCCCTTAAAATAATCCCTAAAAGGGTGGTCCCGTTGAATCCCACTTTCTGTGAGGAAATTGGAGCGCAATAGGTCCAACATATGTAACGCCCCGAGATTTCATTTCAAGATGTCACACGGAGCTTATGACCCTGAAGGACCACAAGCTAACCCTTTACTGATATATGTACCTGTACACTGCATAATATCTGAAATAAATGCGGAAACTAGCCACAAGGTTCAACACATCTATGAATACTCATAATACAAAAAAATGAATACTAATACATCCATCAGAAAAGCCTCTAAACTGTCTGAACTGTGGAGTTGATGGGACAGGTCCCCAACTAACTTCGTCAACTAAAAATAAATAAAGTCTGAAGCAATAATAGTAAACTGAGATTCATCCTCGGAAAAAGAGGACTCACTGCTACTACTACTGATTGGGACTGAACTACTGAGGATACTCTAGATTCTGTGCCTCCGAACCTATGGTTTCAAATAAAACACCATAGCTCAAATGTATCAGTACAGGAATGTATCGAGTATGTAGATGAAGTAGGCTAATACAAGGGCTCATACATGCACAATATCTAAACTAAATAATCATGGAAATATTGCATGAGAACACATACATGAATCCACATACCATAACCACAATCATCGCAACTCTAGATACTGAAACTCGGATACCACTTTATTGTTGACTGAACTCACTACTGACACTGAGCTACTGAATTACTGAGTCATCTAATACTGATAACTGAAAGTATGGATGTACTTACATCAAGGACTGAATTATAAGCTTACTGCTTTCAACTGACAGGATTAGAGATCAACTTTTCTAACAGATTATTCTAGAAGCATTATCAAAGATAAGAAGTATGATTATATCTGAATCTGACAACAAAAATACTCAATAGAAATCTGATACTGTGATCAAGCCTGTCTGGGGGTATATCTCTGAATATGATATCAAATAACTGTATATGAGACCAAGCCTATCAGAAGGGATGGTCCATGAATCAATGAAACTATCTGAGTTCCTCATAAAGATAGATGACTGTATCTAACAGTCCTAATTTCTGAAGATTGATATTGAAACTGAGATTGAATCTGAAACTGAAACTGCAATTGTGAGAAGTATCTACTTAACCGACATGCCCCAACCTACCACAGGTGTAGTCCAACCTGTAACCCCAGCTGGAGGGTGTCAATACCATGCCATGAGTCAAGACTTCTCTCATGTCAATCCTCCCTGATGGATGACCCTTACCAAGAAGTCGACCTAAGCCAACATAATAGTCAAATACTTTCTCTCTGGAGGTGACAGCCTTTACTGATGGTGACTCCTGTATCCTACGCTGGCTACGCAGTTTTGGAGTTCAGGGATTGCTACTAACGACTCCAGCATCTCTTGCTGACGAGAAGAGTCGTTATCCCTTCCCTCGCTCGGTGCTAGTTTCTACTCCCAACTGAAAGACTCTAACTGAATCCTTAACTATCCTTAACTGAACTGTATCTGATACTGATCATATTTCTCAAAAGATCTGGCTGATTTATGTTGAGATTACTTAGTTCTATATCTAATGGAAAAGGTATCGAATCATGGTATATGACTGACGATACAGAGCTTGAATAGATTTCTCGAATTGCTTTTGAGATTAGAATTGAATCACTTGAATACTATTAGATCTGAGTTGATTATAGGACTAAGCCTAGATCACTAGCAATATGAGATTATAGAGATAACTGAGATTACTGAGCTTTCTTAAGTTCTGCACTTGTCTGAGGATATAAAGTTTTATAGTTCACTGAGTTCTGAAAACCATGGCTCAACAGAAATTATTGAAAAACTGACACGGTCTCTAGATGATAGCTCTATTGTTGGGTATAAATACCCCCAGTACTCGATAGCATAAAAGTACAACATAATCATTCTTGATTAGTCATCACCACAATCATTCATTCATTATCACAATCATTAAATCATCTTCACAATCATTAAAGCATCTACACAATCATTAAAACATCTCTTCAAGTAATTAGGAATCATGTCATATGTTCATTCCCACAATCATTAAGACGTCACCTCAAGCATTAAGGATCAAAAACATATATTCATCATCACAGTCGCCAAGGGGTCACTTTAAGCAGCTCGGAATCAGAATCATATAATAATGTAGGGGAAACATGCTACTAGATCATACTCTATTCAACCAGGTTTTACCTTAACTATTTCATACCTATATCAGTCTTGACATGTGTTTGGATATCACATGTCTTGGGAAAACTTCATACTATCTTATCATAACTTACTTGCTAACCACTTGGCATGTATTAAAAACTTAGCATATATCAAGAGCACATAATTGGGGAATTTACTACTCTCACATCTCCACTTGTTCACTAAGGTCCTTCAACAAAACACTAGACATGCAAGGGTTCACACTTATTTAGGGATTTTCTACTACCATGGAATAATTCATTTACTTGGGCATTTTATCAAACACTAGGCATGCATAAACTTACTCGCAATTTGGGGTTTCCTATTCAACATACTATAATGGCCCTTATGCTTCACCTAAGATCTTTATCAAACCTATGGGGGACATGGTTCTCTTATTCAACCATTTCTAAACCCAAAAATCATGAACACATCACATAGAAAGCAACATAAGGAAGATTCATCACAAATATCACATGGATTCCACCTACTAGGGCCAAAGCTCATGAAACTTGTAAGCAAACATGAATCAAAACTCAAAAACACATGTAACATCCATTTCAACTCATACGAATCATGGAATCTCACAAACATAAAATCTTCATATTTTAAAAAGGGTTCTTGAGCTTCTTGGATGAAAGGGACCCAAGAATTAGTATCTACATACCTTAATCTTTGAAATTGGATGAATCTAATGCTTGAGACTCTATCCGCACTTTTAATAAATGGTTATCGAAGCCCACACTATGAGGAACTTAATTATTGAAGAAATCTTGAAGAATTTATGGATGATTTTTGAAAGATTAGGGTTCTTGAATAAAATCCTAGATATTTTCTCTTAAGGGAATTAGAAGAGTAAATGGTGAAATTAGGGTTTGGATGAGGTTCCTCATATTTATAGAGACCACCAAAAGATGGGAAAATACCAAAATACCCTTGAAAAATATCCTTAAATTACTGAAAAAAATAGCTGACGACATCCGTGACAAGCCGTCAAGCTGGTGATAAGTCATCATAAAAGGGTAAAATTTTGATTTTCTGGTTAAGGTTGACGACATTGGTGATAGGCCATCACGGGCGTGATGGCTCATCACAAAATGTCATTACTGGGGGTAGAAATCTTCCCAGGGATGACGACATTGGTGATAGGTCATCACGGGCATGACGGCTTATCACGAATATTGTCACTCAGTTTTACATCCTGACATACTGGAGTAAAATGGAAATAAATCCTTGCTCTGATATTGGTTTTTGATGAAATTGGTATCGTTGGAAAGATAATTCAAAGATATTTCATTTGATATATAGTAGGTCCTCTAATTCACTATATACAACAAGTTATGATCGATTGAAGTTGATCCAAGTTTTGACACTCAATAAAACTTGAATGATAGGAAAGCTTCAACTCGTCCTTGATTTAGGGGACCTCTATGATCTTAATTCATACTCAAATATATTTTCATACTACATAATTGATTAACACAATAAATTACATAGGATTTGAGGCTTTTGGAACATCTACGCATATGAATGATGAATTTTCATTCTAGTCCAAAATGTTGGGTATTACAACATGTGACCCCAGTTAAAAGGGTGTCAGTACCATGCCACGGGTACTAACACTGAAAAACTAGGATGCCAAGCCTAACTGATGGGTGACACCGAGGTGTAGCTAATCCTAATCTAATGGGTAACCCCTGGGTGGTAGACAAGCCTAGTCTGACGGGTGATTCTGCCTCTCTGAAGGGAAAGTCGTCATCCCTACACTCACTCGATGCTAAATCCTACTCCCAACTAAAAGACACTGAACTGAGTATATGGAACTGGACTAGACTGATATTGAGTTTTCCTGAGTTCTGTAACTGACTGAGTTCTACTGAGTTCTATAACTGACTGAGAGTACTAATGATCATGACATCACTAAGATTCTATAACTAACACTAATCTAGATACAAAGCTAAATTATCGGGTATTAAATACCCCTAGGACTCGATTGCATGAAAAATAAAGCATAATATACTCTTGAAAATCATAACAATGTATACTTGTCCATAGTTTACTCATAGAGGCATTTAATCAAACACTTGGAATGCATCTACTTATACATGAATGGGGAAATACATGTTATCAAGTTAAAATGGCACTATTTCATTCACATAGGCATTTTATCAAACACATGTGGAGCATGCTTAGGTTATACAATAATCAAAACATATAGTCATAATAGCCACATCAATCAACTTGAAAATTGAAGGGCATATCATGAAGATCATGTAATTCAACACATATAATGATTAATTTCATAAAAGAATTTAATTTAATCATGGACTAAAATCCAATAATAACATAAACATGAATTCAATTCAATTCAAGCATGGAAATTCATAAATCAACAATCTTGTATTTTGAAAATGGATTCGTGGACTCTATGGGTGAAAGTAACCCATAGATGAACACCTAACATACCTTGGAATGTTAATTCTTGAAGGTTCTTAGAGAGACTCTTGATTTTTGCTCTTGTTTCTTGAATCTAGGGTTTAGCCCCTTTTGAGAGAGAATGACTTAATCTTTGAATAAAGTGAATAAATAATGAGATAATGGGTTATTTAGGGGTAAATTTCATGTTTAGATTGATTAGGGCCATGAAAAAAATACCCATTTACCCCTGATAATGACTTAAAAATCCAAACATAAAAACTCGATTTTGGGCCCTCGCGCGATGCACCGCTATCGCGCCAAGCCACTGGAAAATGACAACTAGAAATGTGGCTGGTGGCGTGATGTGGTGGAATTGCATTGCAACACTGGATGGGACCTGGAAACTCGGTATGATGCGGTATAATTGTGTTGGCTCACTGGAAATTAACAAATATGAAAATAAGCTTTAGCGCAATGCACCGGTATCATGATACCTTATTGGAAATTGACAATTGCCATTTTCGCTTACTCTATGATGCGCTACTGGCCTGAATTACGGTGTTTAACGACTGAAACTTAAAATAGCCATAACTTATTATCCGGTTATCGAACTTAGGAAAATTTAGAATCGTTGAAAGGTAATTCAATTTCCTACGCAATGGTAGGCTCTAAACTCAAAAATACTGAAAGTTTCAAAAAATTTATATTGGATAACTCATGAACTGAGAGTTAAGTTAAGCTTGAGAAATATGGGGTATTACATAAAGCTTTCCTTATAGCATAGGATATAACAAAGTTGTTTGGGGATGAACAAGGCTTTAAGTGAGAGATGGTGATCTTGGAAGCAATTGTTCGCCCTCTTCTCATGCATTACCAACATTTAGCTAATTTTTTAGAACGTTAACAACTTTTAGTTGTATGTTTTGCTAAAATTTTATTACATATTTTAGACAAAAAATGAACCAATGTGATTAGGTATATTATAGGTAATGGTGGCGAAAATAGACCTATGGAAGCATAGAAGAAGATTCAGATCTTTTTAAGCAACTTTGAAGGAGTTTAGGGCAAGCTAAGTGTTGGTGCTATAATAAGCGCATTGCGTAAGGCCTAAACTTCACCAGGATACCTAAGGTACCTGCAGAGGTGCATGGCACCATGGAACAAACTCTAGGCAGCCTTTAGCGGTGTTGGTCACCCAAGGCAATGTAGAAACAAATATTCTAGGCGCTACAGGAGGCGCTGGGTGCTTGAGTCTTTCCCAGAACCGTTTTCACTTAAAACAAGTCTGAAACCTAGTAGGATTTGGGGTACTTTTTCCAATGCTATATATTGACTTTACCCTCATTTTGAAAGTATTACACATCATATTTGGAGGCTTAAAAATATGAGAGAAGGTTCTTTCTTAATTAGGTTCTTTGTTTCTTTATTTTCTTAGTTATTTCTATTGATGAAAATATCAATTTTTGTGTTTTCATTATTAGTATGAGTGTCTAAGAACCCTATTTCTAGGATTGAGGATACAAACATGATTTCTTAGCATATATTCAAGTTGTTTAATATTAATTATCATATTTATTTATTCTTATATTCTTGTGCTCAGTAATCTATTAATTTACGACTTTTAGAATACAACTATATAACTGTTTTGAGACCGAAAGGAGTAACATTAGGTTAGAACAAAGAAAATACGGAATAGGTTCTCGTTTTTAAGATTAATTACAAATAATATTCATGATTAGGATAGGAAGATACCTAATTTTCCCCATTTGGATTAAATACGGAAATACATATGAATACATTTAATTATTTCCCACATTCCTGCTCAATGATGTAGTTGTAAGGCTAGTTTAAATAGATAGTTTAGAGGCTCAGAAGACCATAGTCATGATATTAACCCTGTAAATCAACAACTAAGAAAAATAACTTAACCAATAACATTGTATAGCTTTGCATGATTATTCAAGATGCCTTGACCCTAGAATCCTTGTAGTTATTCTTTACAAAACCATTAATCTTTATTATTGTTCATTGTTACTTTTAGCATAACAAAACTTAAATTTGTTTGGTTACAAATCATATTCATTTAACTTAAATAGTAATACTTGAATTGGATTGTCTGTTAAATGTCAAGTCCATGTGGGATCGATATTTGTCTTGCGAGAGCCACTTTATTACTGGTATGATCGTGTACACTTGTGTGTGTATTTGGACACAATAATGACAAACTCTTGCCCCCATACATTCAATTGTGATACCAACATCTTGACATGTGAACACTAAATCATGGAATATTTGAATGAAAACTCATATTCTTGTGATTCAATTTCAGTATGAACATATTGACCTGTGGAAACTAAAGCATAGAACATGAACGAGACAGATTAGTTAACTAGGTTTTAAAATCCACACAACTTTTATCTTTCCCCTTTTGGCATCATCAAAAACTATTTCAACCATATGGATGAAGAATAATTACAGAATCTGCATGATGGAACAAGTTATAGAGACATGTTTCACGTACCTTGTCCATCACTTTGTCAATCATCAAAATCTATCAGTCCATTAAGAACTCTTGCATGGAAAGGACACTAATCTTATTGGATACGTGAGCCTGCATATTTATGGACTCTTTATGTGTAAATGCTTTGTCCAAGTCTGTAAGAACTCTTGCTTAACAAGGACATCCATCTTGCTAGGATGCTTGAGTTGTACATTTTTAGACTTTGTCTTGGATATGCTTTGTACAAACTTTGTGTTCTTTTATTCTTGAGACTTTCTTTAATTCAAAGAGTCCTTATACAAGTTAGATTTTGGATACAAGAACATGTTAATGAACCTATTTCATGTACCTATTCCCCTACTTTGTCAATCAACAAAACATACATAAACATAATAATTTTTCCCTTTTCGATGATGAAAAAAAATTCTCCTTGTGCACTGGCTCAATCTTTTTTGGTTATTTCAGAGTCTAAACAAAGTATTAAAATACACACACTAGATAAACAAGGTCACAATCATGAGTTATAAATATTACACAGTATACACACTTCCTCTTTTGGCATCATAAAAAATCTGCATCAATCATGCAAACCAAGTCTCTTGAGTTAGTAATTTTAAGCTCATGCCACTGGGTCTATCATATTTACAAATACTTAAAATTTAAAAACACAATCAAATATAAAAATTATTTGCAAAGATAATGAAATAGCCAGAAGTAAGAGACTAAAAATAAATATTTCCAATGATGCTTTATTAGATGCACCACACATTTAACAAATTTAAGAATACTATTAAATCAATTCTAATGATAATAGGAAATGTTTGGAAGAGTCTAAGGATAGGAGAACTGTGCTTTTGGTGAAGATAAGGCATGAGATGTTAAAGGAGGATCTTTCTTGAGAATGCAAACATACCTTGTATACTATAGAGTTTGTAGCCTTTTTCTTTTTATAGTTTAACCTTAAGGCATATCATACTGCACATGAATCATATCCAAGGCCTCAAGGAGATAAGCACAAAGTGCTGCAATCTAATCATATCATTAGCCTCCAAAATAACCCTTAGATACTATCAAAGAGTATTGGACCCCCTCAAATAAGTAAGTACAACAACTTGGTTCACAGAACTTAATCCTACGATGATTGTCTTTTTTAACCTCAACTTATTTTGGTTTACTAATTGTAAAAGAAGGTCGGGTCAAAGAACAGAGATAAAGTCATCCTCAAGAATAGTGTCCTTATCAGCTTTGTTCATTGGTACAAAAGGACCAGGTGCCCAATATGTTCCATAGGTGCAAACGTCTTAGACCCAGTTTTATATTATGCATCTTGTTCACCAATCCTAAATCCATTTACATAGTGAGAATAACAGTATAATTAGGTTCTTCTAAATGGTCCCCAAACATTTCTCTCTAAATAGATGCATCAATAAAATTGAGCCCATAAGATAAATCTGCTTCAACTATGGGGTAACCTAGATATTCCCCTTCACTAGATACACCCTTCCTAACTCTCTCAACAACATTAACAGTCTCATAGATAGATTTTTCCTGATTTATATCTCTGGATTCTCCCTTACTTAGTACCTCAATTTTTTTTTTGATCATCCACATCAAGAATACCTTTATCAACAACAATTCTAGTAATAGATTTTCTTTCAGAATCACTATTCATATGACCAACTCCTAAATTGTTAATTATGTTTGGATTAGAGAAGAGGTGTGATGTGATAGGACTGGCAACTTTAAAAAATGGTCATCATTACTTTGCATTTATTATTTTTGAAAGAGTGATGGTTATAGAGTTATTTTAGGAGTCAAATCTATTTTGGGAATTTTGGAAGAAACAGGTACAACTATTTTATAATAATTATTAATATTTAAAAAAACTTTGGTACATATACTCTAATTAGTATTTTAATGGTTGATCGTGTTGTCATTTTTCAAGCTATTTTCCTGTGACATAGGCAAATATAATGTTATATTGTTTGATTTACTTAAACTTGAAAATGATATAAAGCATACAACTAAACATACAAGACTAAGCATAAAATAAAACTTAATATGCATTTTGTATGGTGTTCTTTAGCAAATCATTGAGGGATACTCATGTAATATTAACCATCCCCAACTAGGTTCCTAAGATAGACTAGGTTCATCTACATGTTTCATCCACGGTTCCCCATATCACAAGGTTTTCAATCTTTTCAGTGCCATAAATTCTCCCTTTCTTTCTAATTTCAAAGTCCATATTTCCTCCTATCATATCTACGAGGGAAAGTAACTTTAGTTTATCCCATTCATATATCTTGAGCAAGAACTATTCATATATCATGTTTGCTTTCTTACTTTCACTTGAACCTACAAAATAATTAGAGGTTACTTTAGGAACCTAGATAAGCTTGGGTCCTTTCTTATGATCAAAGGGATGAATCAAACTTCTTTTTGCCCAATATTTCAATAAGTTAGTATCCCCATTTATTTTAACAAATTTGGGACAACTTCCTTTAGCCAATTTTATGTTTTTTTCATGAAACCTGTTGCTATTGAACTTTTATAGTGGGATGTCCAAGTTGTCCACAATTATAACACAAATCCTCAATAACAACTATTTCTTTATAAGAAACTAAACTTGTCTTTTCATTATAAGTCCTTCCACCAAGCTTATTAACAATTCTAGAAGATTGGTCGATCTGTTTGCTTGTTAAAGATCCAATTTTAAATTAGACACTTCTAGAATTAGTTTTCTTACTCTTTCTCTTTCACAAAAAAATTCATCTTTGTATTGCTTCATTTCTAACTTATTTTTTTTGTTGATTTTCACTAATGGCTCTTTTTGTTTAATGTAGCAATTAACAACTTTAAGATCTTATATTTTAGGAAACAGCCTCTCCACTTCTTCGTAGGTAATGGTATGGACTGCGTACATCTTACCATTCTCAGACCCCACTTTGTGAGAATACATTGGGTTTGTTGTTGTTGTTGTTGTTGTTGTTGTAAGATCTTATATTATAGATCCTAGTTAAAGAAACCTAGTTGGCTGACCCGTTCTTTTAAGGTATAATTTTTTGTATTAGTGACATTCTCGCAGGTCTCAAGATCAATGTAATCAAACTTTAGACTTATAAGGGCATTGATAACTGATCCTATCAAATGTTATCTCATCAAAATCATCAATTAGTGCATTCATTAAGGAAATTAGTCCTTTATTAGAACAAAGATGCAATTTATCTTACAAATCTAGTAGACTTATCTTAGTTTTACTTCATCTTCTTCTTCCAAATCAAAATCACCCATTGCCATGAGTGTTGTTTCATGTACTTCATCCTCGAATTCATATGAGCTTGATTCCCATAAAACCTTTATAGCAAATTGACTTCTTTTTACTTTTTTTCTTCTTTCACTTCGTTCCCCTAATGAAAAATCTTTAATCATGTGATAAGTTTTCTCATACTTAAAATATCTAGATTGTGATTTATTGGTGGACCAACGTCTGTCATTTAGTTTTTCTTTCTTAGAGAATTTTTTGATAGTCTTTGTATATGAAATCCATTTGTTCATCATCCAGACCAAATCCTTCATTATTATAAGCTTTTAATGCTAATGAATTTTTCTTAGTTCTTTACTCCTCCTTGAAGTTCTCCATATTCTTCTCATACACGTCCATAAGAGTGTCCCGACTTTGTTTTGTGGTGGTGCAGCCTGAGATCCTTTTGTATTCATCTAGTCCAAGTTCACAAATAATAATATACATGGATTTTTTATTCTCTCCAAGCATACTGAATCCATCCTTATCATACTCATTCTTGTTTTTTAATACGTCCTTATTTTTAGCATCCTTCATTGTAGGGTATTGAGGTCCATCGACAATTCTATTCAAGATTTCATAATCTACAGCCTAGAGTAAAAATTTCATCGGTTCTTTCCACCCTTAGTAGTATTAACTATTGAGTAATAGAGGCCTATTAATGTCTTGTTCCTCACTCTGCCTGAGTGGATGATACAAGCCAAATGGGCATCAAGGCCGACACAATGGAATCTAAGCCATAATCACCCTAAAGATTTTAGAATGTGCTTGGAGGACCTTCTTTGAGCTCCTAATTAAACAATGTTGTATTTGGAAGATAGCTTAGAGCCTAGGAAAGCCATGGCAAAAGAAATAAAGAGAGCCCTTCTAGGTTATTTTCATAATAGCCACTTTTAGGCTATTTTTATAATAGGTTATTTGTTCAAAGGAAAATACTTTAAATAGGTGCCTTAGACATTTTATTTCCTTAGTTATTGATGAACTGTGAATGATTACTCCTTTGTGAGTGAGTGGCAAGCTTGGATTAGCTTGTGGGAAACTTAGATTAACTTGTGTTGATTTTTATTTAGAAACATTAGTTACTTGGGAATTCAATTACCTTGCAGTCTATGTAAGAGCTAGGTGCTCGTAGATAATCAATAAGGGAGGTCTTTGGGTTTGATATAGCCTTGGATTGCCCTTTTATTATCTTCTTGTGTCTATCTATCTATCTTCTCTTTCTATCCTTTACTTTATTATTCTTTTATTTTTTTTACCTTAGTTGTAGTTTTTGATTCCGTATCATTTGATATTAGAGCCAATCTTGATTTTATTCCTACGAAGTCAATCTTGGGTCTAGTCATCTTAAGAAAATCAAAAACTTGCAAGAAAATTTACTATTCATGTTTTTAGTCTTAAGTCAATTTTTAAGTTTTTGATTTTTGAGTTTCTTTTGTTTATAGTGTTAGATTTGAGTTTTTTAACACTATTAGAGTCCAAATATCAAATTCGAGCTAAATAGGAGTATTATTGAGTGTTTTGTCCTTGTTGAAAGCTTGAGTTGAAGATTTTAAAGTTGGTTGCAAGAGCTAAAGTTTTTGGTGAAGAACTTGAGCAAAATAATGTTTGGAATGAGTTTATAATATTGAAAAGTGCTTAGGTTTGAAATTTCAACTTATTCTGAGCTAAGGAGAAAAAGTTGGAAAAGCTGGTGTTCTTGAAGAAATTGTTATCTTCAAGTAGAATTTTCAGCAAACATTGGTTGTTTGATCCATTAGAAAGAAATAAAAAGTGTAGAAAATTATTTGTACTAGGAATCTCCAAAGATCCCAAGGATATTCGAAGAGAAGAGTTGTAATACCCCGTACTTCTACCTAGCTTAAATTTTTCTTGAAGATGTAAAAAGACATGCTTTAAAGATGAATACACTTTTATATATGTGAAATTTTCAAGATTTTCACTTTTTGTTGTGTGGAAATTTGAATAAGCTTTCCATCGATACCAAATTCGCCTAAATTCGATAACCGGGTAAGAAGTTATGGCGATTTGAAGTTTCAATCGTAAAACACCGTCATTTCAGCCTGTGGCGCGTCGCGCCATAAGACAAAATGACCTTTGTCAGTTTCTAGTAAGACTCCGTGATTACACCATGTCCTGGAGGGCTCCTAAATCCCAATTATCCTTTTTTTGGTGAATCTCTGAGATGTCTCCGCATCACGGCAAACTTCCAGGTCGCAAACAAAGTGGCAACGCGATAGCTTCAGGTCGCGCCACCATGCAGATTCCCAATTGTCCAGTTCCAGTGGATTGGCACGATAGCGGCGCATCTTGCCAAGGATGAAAATTGGAAATTTTCCAGTTTTTGCGATATTAAATCCCAGGGGCCGTTTGGTCTTTTCCCATAACTTCAGTTCCGTCTAATCACGAGATTTAACCCTAAGAGTGCACTATTTGCTCACTTTTGCATTAATCTCTCAAATTAAAATCAACTCTACTCAAGAACAAGAACCCTAGCTCTCAAATTCAAGGGCCAAATCACAAGAACTCTCCATCAATCCTTCCAAATTTATTAACCCAGGTATGTATAGTGTTCATTCGTGGATTCCTTTCATCCATGAAGCCTCGAAATCAAGTTTTAAAATTATGTATTATGAATATTATGTCGTGGGTTGATTATGTTTATGTGAGTGTTGTATGATTCCCAAGTTGGGATCTTTATGTGTTTTTATGAAATTATGTTAGTATATGAGTTTAAATCCATGAATTGAGTGGTTTATAATGCGTAATTGATGATTATACCCGTGCCCTAAGTGGTGAATGTAAGGTGTTTGATAAAATGCCTAGAAGACTAGAAATCATGCAATATAGTTCAATTGTGACTTAAGTGATGGATTCATGGTTTACCCTTATGTTCAAAGAACTCCCATGCTATAAATGTGCCATATAAATGTTTGTTGGATTACTCATGAATTAGCCTTATTAAATTATACCATGTTTACATGCAATCCTATTCATGTATAAGTCTGTGATAACTATGTACTTCATGAAATCCCCAACTTATTGTATTATGGATTGTTGATGTTGGTCATGTATTCAAGGATATCACGCCTTGTCAGTTTCCATCTATCGAGTCCTGGACAAGTTAGTTGTGTTCCTAGAGCCAGTGCCATGTTTTCACGATATCCTCAGTCAAGCCATGTTCAGTAGAATTTAGTCAGACATGTGACTTAGGAAAACTTAGTAATTCCAGAAAGCTCAGTACTTCAGTAATCTCAGTAGTATTCCATCAGTCAATAGAACTCAATGAACTCAGTACAGTTTAGTTCAGTTAATCATGCTCAGTGTCTATTCAGATGGGGGTAGGATTTAGCACCAAGTGAACCTAAGGATGAGGACACATACTGACAGTTGAGGGTGTGATCCTTAAAAGCAATCCTTGTATTCCAGAACTATGTAGCCAGCATAGGTTGAGACATCAACACTAACAGATAAGGGTTAATGAGGTGGATAAACACTGTCAGATGAGGGCTCCACCATTCTCTTTTGAGGACACTATCAGATGAGGGTTACCTACAGCTTATTCTTACCAGTGGCACGGTATTGACACCCTTCCAATTAGGGTTACATATTAGACACCAACTCATCTATATTACATTATTTGGGGTATGTCAGTTAGATGACTACTTCCCACAGTTACAATTTTAGAATCAGTCTCAATAACAGAACTCAGATAGTTCTTCAAAATTTCAAGACTGTCAGATATAGTCTACTCCGAACAGTACGGAACTCATTTAGTTCCATCATAACCTAGACTGTCAGATACAGTCACTCAGTATCAGTTATATCAGTTATCATTGACTCATGTTATCAGTAATCAGACTCAGTAGTTAGTACCATCACGAATTCATTCACAGTTACTTATTCATGCATGTATTCTCACATTCATGTCATACAGTCAGTTAGCATTGTTCATGAATTTGAACCCTTTGTATTCAGCCCACCTCACATGTATACCAGTACATTCAATCGTACTGACACATTTGCACTATGGTGTTTTATACTATAGGTTCAGAAGCACAAGCTCTAAAGCATCAGTAGCATTCTAGTTTCAGCAGTCAGAGCTAGCAGTGAGTATGTAATACCTTGGGAAATTTTCGTTGAAGTTTTATGCGTAAACGTGTTGGGTTCTATCTTCTAGAATAAATTATAAATTTTTTGTACGGAATGTCTTAGATTATGACCCACCATTGCGTAGAGTATCGAATAAGATTTCCAACCATATGTGGATCATCCAAAACGGACACCTAAGCGAGGAGTTATGAACATTCCGATCAAACCGTGAATAGTAGTGAACAGTAAAACATGCATAAAAAAGTACTGAGGCCTAACGTATTTTTGCTCCAACTTTAAATGATCATAACTCCTTGTACATAATGATCTAGGTGATCTACTATATATCAATAGAAATCTCTACGAGTCCTCTTTCCAATGAAATTGCTTTCATCTAATTTGTCTATTGGAGCAAAAAGTTATGGTCAATCTACTTCAGCCTATCAAAAGTGAATTTTTGGATCAACTTCAAACGATCATAACTCCTCGTACACAATGATCTGGGTAAGATACTATATATCAACGAAAAGATATGAGAGTCCTCTTTCTAATGAAATTAGTTTGATCCAATTTGGATATCAGAGTAAAACGTTATGGTTGATCTACTTCAGACTATCAAAATAGTCCACCAAAGGACAGATTTGAGAATTATTTGATTTGTAGGGGCGTTTTGGTCATTGTCCCTCACCCAAAATCCATCCAAACCCTATATTAAAGCCTATTAGAAGCATTATATGTTATATTTTATCAAATTCTCTCAAAAAGAAAACCCTAAGTTCTTACATCCAACTTCAAGAACCTCCAAAGTTCACCATTAATTCTGCAAATTTATTCAAGATTCTAAGTTTCTAGTTCAAGAACCCCAAGAATCATCATTCAAAGGCACGATTAGCATCTCAAAAATGAGTATCGATGTAAAGTTCATCAATCAAGGTATGTGGGGTTTTTCAACAAGAACTCTCTTTCGTTCTTGTGCCCAAAAGTAATTTTCTTTACAAAGGCATGATTTTTATTTGACTTTTACAAATTTGAAGCGTGAACCCATATCTTATGATGATTATTATGAAATCTTAATATTTATGATTTTGAAAGATGAATTTACATGCGTGGAGATATAAAGCATGAATCTTGAATGATATTTATCATGATTTTGATATTTGGGTCATGAATCCCCATTGGAAATTGTGTTTTTTTAAGAAAATGTGTGTTATAAGCACGTTGATGTTGAATATTTGAGATATTTTGAATGATTTGACCTTTTGGTCTTAATGGAGTTGTTTTGAACTCGTGTGAAAGAAATCCACAACGTGGTTGATTTAGATAGATGGGAAGCATGATGGCTCCCGATGTATATTTATATATTACTGAAATTATTTTGTTGTGGATTGTCTTTGAAATAATCTGAGCTAAGTCCAGGAGAAATCTATAGCAACGAGTGAGAGGTATAAAGTGACCTTACTTTCCTAGAACTATGTGCCCTTGTAGGAGTGAGCCTGAGGCTGATTATATAGTGATCACTAGTTTGTGTGGATTTGATATCGATAGTCCTACTCCGATGGCAAAGATAGGACGGCGCTCCCCAACGTGGGTTTACGTTGGACTCTATGTAGCTCACATGGTTTATGTCGGTTATAGGATCTCCCAGTGTGTGTGTGTTTCCTTGTGTCTATGGTGAATGGTGAAGTGATTTGAAAGTGGAATTATGAAGGTTATTCTTTCAAAAGATTTAAATAATAGTTACATTATGAGAATTGATATTCTTGATGAACTGAAAGTGATTGACAAATTATATGATAACTCACATGTGTTATTGTACTTATTTCATCCTCTCATGATTATGATGATTTTCTTTGGGCTATGTGAGTCTTTCACACATCCTGCATATTTCTTATAAATATTTATGATGATGATGTTTATACAACTAAATACACCCCCATATACTCGGTTCCTTTCCATGGTACTGACCCACATCTTCGAATGTGGGCTGCATTTTCTCAGAATGTAGGTTCAGGTGCTCAGTTTCAGGTTCGACAGTGATTCTTTGGGCATGCTGTTCTATATTCTCTGTCGTGGTGAGTCCTCATGTTTCGAGGACATGATGTCTGATGTTGGTTTTACAAAATTATTTATATTTGATAACTGAGTATGAGTCAGTTGGGGCATTTCTCAATGGCTCACTGGTTTTATTAATTTTCTTAGAGGCTGTCAGACTAGTATAGATGTTGGGAGTTAACTAATAAGTCATATTTTGTTATCTTTCTGAAATTCTTTTATTCTTGGATGATGATTACTCTGTTGATATTTGAGGGTTATTTATGGAAACCACATTGATTCATGTTGAACTGAATGAAAATGGCTCAAAGGGCTAACTTGGGGCTACTCGTAGCCTCAAGCACCGTGTGACGCTCTAGGACCCGTTTTCTGGGGCGTTACAAACTTGGTATCAAAACCTAAGGTTTTAAGGTGTCTTAGGGAGTCTGACAAGCCGTGTTAAGTAGAGTCTTGATCATCGGTGTGTAGCGCGCCACATCTATGAGAAAGAGGCTACAAGACGTTTTAGGAAAAAGTGTGATTCTTTCTTTTAGAAGTCTATCGTGCTTAAAGTGTCTCTCTCTGCTATTGATTCGTGCTCTCCTCTTTTAGAAATATACCTCCACATCGAGCGAGAAGAAATAATGATGGTTAGCAACCTCAACTTGCTGACCCATTGAATGAAAATGTGTCTCATGCTGAATTTCGAGCAGCCTTTCAGACGCTGACCCAAGCTGTTACTGCAAATGTTCAGAGCATATCTGGATATGTTTGTCATAGTGTTCATCGATAATATATTGGTTTACTCCCGTAGTGAGGATGAATATTCTGATCATCTTCGAACTGTCCTACAAACCCTTAGAGATCATAAGTTGTTTGTCAAGTTCAGTAAGTGTGAGTTTTGGCTAAGGTCAGTTGCTTTTCTTGGTCATATCATTTCTTTCGAGGGTATTAGAGTTGATCCCCAAAAGACCAAAGCTATTAGAAATTGGCCTAGACCTATTTCTCCGACTGATATCTGAAGTTTCTTGGGTTTAGCTGGCTATTACCGTTGTTTTGTTGAGGGTTTCTCCTCTGTAGCGTCTCCTATGACTCGGTTGACCCAAAAGAAAGTAAAGTTCTTGTGGTCCGAATCTTGTGAAAAGAGTTTTCAGGAGTTGAAGACTCGACTCACTTCAGCCCCTGTTTTGACTTTGCCTGATGGTGTTGATGGTTTTGTGGTGTACTATAATGCTTCAAGAGTTGGGTTGGGTTGCATATTGATGTAGAAGGGTAAGGTGATAGCTTATGCCTCTAGACAGTTGAAACCCCATGAGAAAAATTACCCCACCCATGACCTTGAGTTGGATGTTGTTGTGTTTGCTTTGAAAATCTGGAGACACTATTTATATGGTGTCCATGTTGATGTGTTCACTAATCATAAGAGTCTGCAGTATGTGTTTACCCAGAAAGAATTGAATCTTAGGCAGAGACGATGGTTAGAATTGTTAAAGGACTATGATATGAGTGTGCTGTACCATCCTAGCAAGGCCAATGTTGTGGCGGATGCCCTAAGTAAAGTGTCCATGGGTAGTGTTCGCATATGGCAGAAGGTAAGAAAGAGTTGGCTCGTGATATACATCGTTTAGCTAGATACTCTGCTGAAGGTAGTATAGGGGTTCAGAGTAGTTCCGAATCCTCCTTGGTTTCGGAAGTGAAGGAAAAACAATACTTAGATGCTAGTTTGGTCAGACTGAAGGAGTCAGTCAAGGACCAAAAAGTAGAGGTTTTCTCCCAAGGGGGAGATGGTGTGTTGAGATTGCAGGGTAGATTGTGTGTCTCGAATGTTGATGATCTGAGACAGAGAATTATGGCTGAAGCGCATGGGGCGCGATATTCTATTCATTCTGGTGCCACCAAGATGTATCGAAACTTGAGGAAAATCTATTGGTGGAGTGGCATGAAGAAAGATATAGCAGCGTTTGTAGCTAAGTGTGCAACATGCCAACAGGTTAAGGTTGAACACCAAAGACCTGGTGGTATGATGCAAGCGTTTAGTATTCCCACATGGAAGTGGGAAGAGATAAATATGGACTTCGTGATTGGTTTACCTCCTTCCCGACACCATCATGATTCCATTTGAGTTGTGATTGATAGGTTGACTAAGTCTGCTCATTTTTTGCCTGTTCATACTTCATATACTGCTGAGGATTACGCTAGATTGTATATCCGAGAGCTAGTCAGACTGCATGGAGTTGCCTTAATAATAATAATAATAATAATAATAATAATAATAATAATATATTTATCATTACATTTGATATAGATAAGTTTATGAAATATAAAATTCTATTTAAATATATTTTATAATATTTAAATTTTAAAGAGATAAGTTTGAAATAGCAAATATCTATTAGAACTTTTCAATTAAGAGCTTCGATTTTTAAGATAAGGAAAAATATTTTTATTTAAAGGATAATGACTTCAAATTCAAATACTTAATTTTCAATTCAAAACTAGATAAGTCCAATTAGAATTCTCTAATGTGAAAACTAACCATTTTTAATAAGCGATTTTGTTTTATAATTATTTTTAATTTAAAATTATTAGTGTTAATTATCTTTTGATAGTATGTCTTTTTTTTTTTTTGCACTTTTTTTTTTTTTTTTTTTTTTTTTTTTTTTCTTTTTTTTCTTTTTTTTTTTTTTTTTGTTTGTTTGTTAACTTTTTTTTTAATAAATATAAATTGACAACTTAGATATATAAAGGTAATTCAAGTAGATGTATACGTTGAATTTAATTTTTAAATTTTTATTTATATTTAAAATTTTATATAATCGTACGTAAGAATAAGTTTTAGATACACACCACAAATTTATATTATTTATATTTATTATTAATAATAATAATATATTTATCATTATATTTGATATACATAAGTGTATGAAATATAAGATTATATTTAAATATATTTTATCGTATTTAAATTTTAAAGAGATAAGTTTGACATAACAAATATCTATTAGAACTCTTCAATTATGGATTTCTATTTTTAAGATAGTGAAAATCTTTTTCTTAAAAGAATAATGTATTTTAAATTCAAATACCTAATCTTTCAATTCAAAAACTTTATAAGAGTCCAACTAGAACTCTCTAATGTGATAACTAACTATTTCTAATATGTAATTTTATTTTATAATTATTTTAATTTAAAATTAATAATTTATTGGTCTAATTATCTTTGATAGTTTAACCTCTTTTGTGCACGGTTTTTTTTAAAAAAAAAAAGATTCAATGGGAAAGTTATCATTAACACAAAACTATAATGGCCCAATTTTTTTCACGTTTCCTTAAAACTATATATATATATATACATATTCATACCTAACGATTTTCCACAAAGTGGTGACGAAACGTATAACTTGTACAAATCTTTTCATTTTTCAAGTCGATCCGATCCATTTGTTCGTAGAGTTATTTACTCGATCCCAGACATTTCTGGAACACCTCTAACAAAGGGGCAACTAGTCAATTTTGAAAGAACATTATTATTATTATAGTTTCATTTTTAATTTAATATTTAAATAAATTATATTTAGATATATTATATAACTTAAATTTTAAAAAAGATAAGTTTATGAAAGAATAGAAGTCTATCTAGAACTCGTCAGCCATGAATTTCTATTTTTAAATTAATGAACATTTTAAGAAAATAAAAGATAATGCATTTTAATATGCAAATAATTCAAATTTTTTATTACATTATTATTAATTTTATCCTAAAAACTCCCACTTGTCACTTTTATGTAATTGATGACTTGTGAGGCATCCTTAACTCATTTGGTGTATTCTTTTTCTAAAATTCCTTACATAGCAAAGTGCTCTTTATATAAATTAAGATGATGGGTGGAGTCATATCATCTACTCCTTTACTTTGTGCCAAATTTTTTAATTTGATTTTTCATTTTACTTGTCATTTTTTCCAAATCAAGAAGAGACAAGAATTTTTTTTTTTTCATATTTTACCCTTTGCATTAATTACTTTTTATTTAAATTAAAATGTAAATATTATTTAATAAGGGTAATATGGTAAACTAGTCATGTTATTAATTTTTTTTTCTTAATTAATATGCCAAGTTAATTTGGGACAAGTAAAATGGGACGGAGGAAGTATATTTTAACTTACGCATCTCACTTTATTTTTTTGTCTACGATAAAAGTTATAATAAGCTTAATTAACAGATTAAAAGAGTTAGTTAAAGAATTGTCACAAGACTCAAATTTATGGCCTCAAGTAATTTTTAATCACTTTATTAGAAATTTCTCTTACATTAGGAGTTGTTTAAATGGGGAGATAAAGAATTATAGTTCTGAAATAAATTATTTATGAGATTACTTCACGTAATGGCTGATACAATCTTTGATTCTACCTTAATTATGATTTTACTTTTATATCACATGTAGTAGTAGAATTTCAATTCTAAAAAGTAAAATAACAATGAACGAAAGATTTCACTCTTCATGTTGTACTCTCAAAATATTATCAATTCAACCCCATCAGTGGATTTGATTGACTGACACAGGGATCGAGGAGGCAAGAAAGTAAATCATCATAATTAAGTGGCTCCTGGCTTTCCAAATTCCTAACGTTTTCTTGATTAGTTACTAAATTATTATGTAAAAATAACATAAATCCAATCTTATTAAAATTATTTACATTCTCTCTTATTTTCTTAATTATTTTACTCTCTCCCGATTCGTATATATAACAAGACTGACATATACATAAAAACTTTTGTAAAGTATATGACAAGGCCGACATATACATAATAAGGTCGATTCATATACATAACAAGTATGATAAGGTCCATATATACATAACAAGGCCGATATATGCATAACAAAGCTGATTCATATACATAATATGGCCGACATCTACATAGAAAGCTATGTATATGTAACTTTAGAGAAAAATGAAATTTTTGTAATATGTTTGGAGAGATGAAATTTTTTGTAATAAATGAAACTTAAATTGTGGATTTGTGTAGTTTTAAGTTAAATTATACATAAAAATTATATTCTCCGATTTTATTTTAGTTAGATTTTTGTTGACTTAAAATACTCTTTAGAAAAATTTAATTAGAAATGTATCTATATATATACTTCCTCCGTCTCAAATTATTCGTTTTAAATTTTCTAATTTGATTTCTCATTTTACTTGTCTTTTTTCATTAATCAAGACAAGACAATTTTTTTCCATTATATCCTTATAATTGATTACTCCTTATTACTAGCATTGAATTATCAAATCTTGAAAAATGTTGCAAAGACTTTGATAATCCTATAATCCCAATTATCTATACGAAAAGTGCTTTGGTATCACCCATATAATAACTCCATCAATATTAAAACAACTGACACAATTAATAGGGGCAAAATGATAAAGTTATATTATCACCCATTATTTTTTTAATAGTCGTGTCATTTTAATTTGAAATGGATAATTTGAGACGGAGAAAGTATGTTAAATTATACATTTAATAAAGTATTTCATAATAGTGCGAAGCACGGTATTTACTAGTTATATATAAAAAGACAATCTATGTAGAAATCTATCCAAAGTTAGGTATTGTAACAAAAGAAGTCTTTATTTGTCTGCTTTTTCATTTTTTTTTTAAAAAGGAAAACAACAAAAAAGGAGTATTATACATATAACATTTGCCTAGTATCTTTCTTAGACAAATTATAACAGATAAACGCAATCATAAGAAATAATAGCTAATAACTTTATAAGAAACTAGACAGCCATGGCCATGCTAAGCACTGGCCCAATATTGATAAAATTAAATTGTTGTTCTAACTCAGATTAAGAAATCACACAACTTAAATTACATCCCCTATCGGCTATCGGTGTTGCTCATTCAAGAAGAGTCCATTAGCATTAGTAAAGGTACGTAGTAGCTTCCAATGAAGCAACAACATCATTTAATACTCAAAATGTATAAGGGCTTTATTTAAGCACTTGAATCCACTTAAGTTTAATCACAAACTCTACCTTCAGATCCTTCAACTGACCTAACAAAGTTGTCTTCAACTTGCTCCTCAGCTCACGCACCTTTATTCTAGTTGCATTTTCACCCATAAAAAAAAATAGCTACATTAACATCAAACAAAAAATCACAAAATTACTTTCATAAATCATTTGAAGAAGATGAAAAATTGAATAAGAATTAAGAAAAAAAATTGTTTGAATATACTCACTCATGGCTGCTCCTTAAGCTTATGTAACGACCCGAGACTATCCCTTAGTCGTCACACGGTGCTTAGGACCACAAGTGATCCCAAGCTAACCCTTATACTGGCATAACTCATAAGCAACTGAATAAAACACATAAATCTAAAAAAAATGCGAAAAAATAAATGTTTTATGAACTTGATCAATACAAAGCTACATTAAGATGAATACAACTCTGCTTATACAAAACAAAACTGAAACTGAATACATCAACTATACTGACTATCTATGAAGTCTCTACCATACTGACCATATATCTATGGGACGCGACTCCAACTACCACTAATCAATACATATGAGTAAGAAAATAAATTACATGAATAACATCTAACTGAAGTCCCCGAAGTAAGAGAACTCATCTTTTGTGGGCCGAACTCTGCAACTGCCTGATTATGATGTGCATGCTACAATTGGTACCTACATTATTAAACAATGTAGCACATAGACGTATATGTGGATCAGTACTTTTAGAATGAATTGAGCATGTGGGGGTGAATGCATAAGTAAAACCGTATCTCAATGTTCATATAAACTTGTAAAATAATGCATGCTAAGTGTAAATGACTCACATTGGCTTGAATAACTGAAAGCTAAAAATCATAAATCATGAGAAATAAAGCATACAATATAAATCTTGTGAGCCATAACACTTAGTTCTAAAAGTTGTACTTTTACTCTTTTTGTTAGTGGAATAAGTTGGACTGAAGGTAAATTTGTTTTCAAATCATGCAGTCTAAGTGTAAAAGGACTCACCTTTATTATTTGTAAACTGAAAGCTGAAATCTTATAGCTAATGTCTCATGTAAAACAATAGCTGAGTAAAATTGTAAGCCTTTACACTTGTTTCTAAAATTTATTCTTTTATTCTCTTTAGGAGTTAGGAATTAGGGACTTTGGGAGTTTCTTCTAACCGACATAAACCATGTGAATTGTCATGGAGTCCAACGTTTCTTACTTACGTTGTTAGAGTTGTTCTACCCTAACCATCGGAATATAACCTAGCTAGAGTGATCACTGACTGAACCCTTATAGGAACTTAAACCTACGGTGGCTCGGAGTTCTGGGGCATGAGACCTTGGAATCATACCCAACTCGGTGCTAAATACTACTCACATACTTATCGCTCAAAACTTTAGAAAATTCACCTTAAAATAGCATAAGGGTTTGTAATTCAAATCAACTATGTTTCTCTTTCTTTAAATCTCAAACTGTATAAACAATGTGGATTCCTTGTCTTAGATTAGGATCAAAAGATCAACTTTCTTTCTTAAATTTTGATAAACAACTCATAAAAGGGGCTTAAAATCATAATCTTCTTGAAATATCAGTACTTAGACTTAGGGAGTAAAACCCATGCTTTAAACTCATGTAAGTTCGTAGTAAAGCATCATGCTCAATATACTTCTTGAATTACTTCAACAATATCCAAAGTAATGAAATCAAACTCACAATATCATGCTTGAAAACTTAATTTGAAATCTGTAAAATCATATCATACGCATAAAGATGTGAAAATAGATATGCAATTCAACATTTAAGTCAATTGTAACATCACAATCTTTAAATAATGATAATTGCGTATGAACCCTAATTTGCAAAATATAAAATCTTAAATAAAGATCAAGTTTTGGGCACAAGGATGAAAGGGTATCCTTGTTCATAAAACCCCACATACCTTAATGACGATGAAGTTGCGGAAAGATTGGACCTTTAAGCTTGATTGTGTAAACTCTAGTTATTTCTCTCATCTTGTGTCGTAGATGATGAACTAATGATGTTAATAGGGTTAAAGCATGTTTAGGAGCTATAAATCTCGTGTAGTTATGTTTAGGGACGTTTAAGAGGTATTAAATGACTTAGTTGCCCTCGGAATAACTCAAAAAACAAGATGTAAGGTCGTTGTTCCATGGGATTTGCGTCGCACAAGCTATGGAAAACTTTAAGGTTTGCGTCACACTTCCTATGGCAAACCCTTTTCAGTGAGCTTTTGCGATTGTTAGGCGACGTACACCCCTTTGCAAAGCTATAACTTTTCGCTCGGGTGTCGAATTAAGGCGAAATTGATATCGTTGGAAAGCAAATTCGATTATCTACAATTAGGTGGGTCTTGAGATGAAAAATTTCACGTACATCAAAAGTTATACATGTTCAAAGTAGACCCTTATAGAATTGAATACCGAACTTTGAACGAATCGAAGGTTCTTAGCTCAACTTTGTTCTAAGTGATTCCTATGAACATTTTTCACCTCGAAGTCACTTCACACACTAGGATAAAGAACATAAAACTTATATTCACATGGTAATCATTTGTATTAGGTCTTATACGTGTAAGAACAACGATTAGAATTCTAGCACAAAAATACAGGGTGTTATAGCTTACTGCTTTGACGACTTTCTATAACATAACATTATCTAGGTTATTTGAATGCACCCGGTTAACCAAAAAAAGTTAAATTTTTCATGAATTCATTACACAAAGTATCAAAGAAAGGGGATAACCATTGGATTTGACCTTTTTATCTTCTTTTCCCCATACTTTATATCTCCACGAGGTAGTGATAAGGTCTGTGTACACTCTACCCTCCTTAAACCTCACTTGTGGATTTCATTGGGTATGTTCTTCTTTTGGGAGGCAATGGTGGTTGTTTCTCCTATAAGTTTCTCTTGAATGATGAGCATGAGACACAAGATTTCCCTTTTCCATGGAGCTACTATTAGCACCTAGGAATTTACATAATAACCTTGAGAATATCCATTGAAGAAATTGTTGCTTGATACCTTTCTTGAAGATTCCAGTCATCCCTACTTGTATGCTACCGATTCGATTTTCAAAATGTCTAAGCGACACTTTCCAAGACACCTATTAGCTACATCAGGGAACTTGGTAGCTCCATCAGTCCTATTTTTTTTTGGAACAGATCCAATGGAAATATGGTGGGGCTTGTAGCTTAGATGATTAGACCACGTGGCTACGAACATAGTGTAGAGGTTTGGTCAATCCTCGTCCACAACCAACCCAAAGAGGAAATATATCACATGCCATGCAACAATTCAATGAAATTTGCTAACTAACAAAATGAAGTACCTGCATATTGGAACTCCAGAGAGTGAGATTGTCCCTTAACAACTGTATGATAAAGGTGCTATCCTCGTAGGATTCCTCACCCAAAGTGTCCAGTTTAACAATAGCTTCTTCAAATGTCTGTAACAAAGCAAACGATGAATCTGAATCAACAAACTTGAGGCTTATTTCTGGATACCTCTCTTGCATTTCTTTCGGTTCATCTTCCATTACGTTGTTCCTTTCCCTCAAGTATTCAATTTTGTTGGATAATTCCCCGACATTTCTTGTGTTAGATGCTGAGGTTTCCATTTCCTTGTTAAGTGAATAACCCTTGCAACTACAACAGCAACGGTATTCTAATGAGAAAATTGATAAATAAAATGCACATTCGTATTTCTGGTAAGCTAGAAAGATCAACTGGAATATGGGAACTCCTACCTCTTCATTGTCAACATTTGGCAGGGACGTTCACCTTCTGGACTTAGGAACTTCCGCAACTACCTGGATCATATATGAATCAAAGGCTTATAATACTATTTCATAAATGTCAATACGTGCTAAAACCGCACACGTGTGTCAATTCAAACTCGAACGAGTTAATTTTACTTAGTACTAAAGTTATAACCATACAGTAATACTTGTATGCTCAATTTGTTATCCTTGTGCACCAATTTATAAGTTCTCAAGAGAAGAATAAACTGTCTTGCTGCTGTGTCGATGAATTTATCTTTTTTGATTCTGAACATTAAAACCAGCTGAAATTCACACCTGAATATTATGGTCAAGCAAACACGACTTTAGTATACGTGAACAGATCATAGGAGGAGATTCAGGGAGTTTGATTTTATATGTACAATAGGAATATAATTTAATTTATATGAGATGATAAGGTATGTAATGGAGAGAGATTATGGTAATTTTTAATTTAAAAATAGAAGCACACGAAACGAAACATAAGTTGTTATTATAATGATGAGGAGTTTCCGTAACACTAAAAAGTTGTTCCCAGCATTAGTCGGTGGTCGAGTAATATCTGCTAATATTGTTGTCTTGATTGGGTCCCAATGCTTTTTCAAATGTTGCATCCGTACATATCACATTTTAGAGATAGAATAGCATCCGCACATCAAATATTACCGAGGATCGTTTATTCTAGTTGAGAATAACGCTCATATGGGTGAAAAATCTTCATCAAGCCACTCCCAGAAGGAAAATTGGACTTGAGATTTTTCCCCCAAAAAAATATCAAACACAGAGTGACTTCACATAATGAACAATGATAAAAATTGTCGAATTAAGAGTACCACAAATTCGTTCGTATTTTAAACTTTACAAATATTTATCATTACATTGAAGAAATCGTCCTACTGAATCTGAAATACTGCAGGAGCATCAGTAAGCTGCAAAACACTACTAACACAACTATTAACATTTCTTTCAAACTGATCAGTCAAGTTACAGTAAGGACACATAAGAAGTATTATTTTATTATTCCAATTTTATTTTAGTCCAAATGCAAAGATGGACCTATAAAGACGTTTGCATTCTTCTCCTCTATCTATTCTTGAGAGATAGATAGTTTACATAAGCTCATTGAGAAACAATCTATCTAAACCAAATTTGTATGACAATTCAAAAGAAGATATTAGGCAACAATAACCTAAACTAATGATGATTGTGAATTATTATAAAAAGAAAAAGAAAATGATTCGGATGGACAACGGGATTGGAGAGTTCTCTTAGAGAAGAAGCCACAATAAACAGCATTGAACAGTACATATAATTTGAAAACTTCCAAAGCAATGATTAATACAGAAACATAAAGACTCACCCTTGAAGCCTTATTAGTGGAGGCTGATCTGACCAATGAGCGCCTCTTGGATCCACTGAAACTAACTTTGATTCACTTCCATCTGGTGAAGGAACAAGAGGAGTTCCTGGAGAAGTGAGGAGCCTACAGAAATGAAAAGACGACTTCATGTGAGGAATAAATAATGGATTTTGCTTCTTCATTCATTCAACATCAGAAAGATGAACTACTAAAAGGAAGAGCAAACTTAAAAATAGGCCAGGCACATATAGCTTAATTTGACTGTGGCAGCAGCTATATGAACACGGATAGCCTTAATTGATACATTAGATATACACTAAATCAGATAGTATATTTCGCAATGATATACCCCGTGTATTAGTCAATATTTGAGCACCTGAATTATGATCTAGTCATAAATTAGAGGAACTAGTCTTCTTTAAACAGAAGCCAACACAGTAGAACAAATAATTGTAATCATTAAAAGTTCAACATAAGAATTGTTCATACTGAAATATATAGTAGCTTTCCCACGTTTAAGCTGAAACATACATATTGGTAATTAAGAGGCTAGATCTGATATTTAAAATATGCATATAAAGACGGAAATAAAGATTTACCAACCATAATCTTGTTTCTCTCCTTACATAGATGCCAACAGATCCTCTAATCCACTCTTTGATTGCTTCACTGATCCAATTAGAAGTCTTTCCAGCTTAACTGAAACTGCAGGCATAGAGCAACTGAAACAACTTGAAAATACATAAATGAAAAGGCCAAATACTGAGAAAGTTAACCTTAATATGCGAAAATCAAGAGTAGCATAGTTTCGGACTACTTTGTCGAATAGAAATTACACAGTTAGGTATAAAAGTTCCTGGTAGGAATCCTCCTCTCTGTTAGTCTCATAGGTCAGACAAATTTCAACCATTCTTGCTAAGTCTCCTAGCGATGGAGTCGAGTAGCATACTACTCATCTTGATCACCCCGACATTTATTAGCCTTTGTTGCCCCTACTATAAGCTCAATAGTTATTGTTTTATGTATAGTACAATTCTTAAAATTAGAACAAATTGCATTGCCAAAAAGGGTAAGACTCAGTTAGTCAACTCCAATATCAATCATGAGTAAGTTGAAAAGTAATCAAAATAATTGACACAACATGAATGCGTTACTATCTATTGGAAATTTTATTCGCACGGCATGTCTCTAATCTTATTAGAATCTCGAATGACTATGCAATTGACACAAAATAGTGAATGAGTGCATGTATATACAAAATTAGTGAAAAAAAGAGCAAAGAACAACAGTGATAGAAGATGAGGAGAAAAGCGAAAAACTCCTAGAATAATACACATTGCAATCTTCTTGGATTCCTCAAACCTCTCAAGAAACGTCATCAAATGTAAAGAGACTGCTAAGGAATCAATTATTTCAGACATATTATCAAACACCATATATTCATCAGTGTGAAAATCATGTACCAACATAGCATGCATGTAAAACATCCAGCAAGAAAACTATAGTTCAAAATAAATATTCGCAGAAATTTCAGAGAATCAAAATTTATAAATGAATTGCATGTGTATTTTACCTTTTGAAGAACTGTAAAATCTATCAAAATCTCAAATCATCGACTGTGAAATCTAGTTAAATTATGGTGGCTGATTGAAGTAGAAGATGCGTTAACAAATATCTGTGCAAAACTACAATAACTAAAAATCACAGATACTATCAAAGTCTCATTATCAATAAATTAGTGCATTAGACGAAGAAATATAGACGGAAATTTACCTAAACTAAAAAAATATAGTACATATCAAGATGAGAAGTTGAGGAGAAGGCAAAAGATTTAGGTAAATATCCAAAAGAGAAAGTTTAAGGTAAATGAAGATTACACCTGTTTTAACAAATAAAATTGCTGGCAACTTTTTTGACTCTTCATGTCGAAGGAAAAGCTTATGATCTAGAAGTTTTTCATAAGGTTCTTCATAAGTAATAGTAGAGTCACAAGCACGGATTGCAGCAGAAATTTCAAGAAACTCTGGACCTAGACCACTCAGGATCTTGACAATAAGTTCAAAATTGGAGACTGTGGCACCAACAGTAGAGAGTTTTGTCAGAAATAGATTGAATAGTTTGCAAATACTCTGTGACTGGCTGGGAGTCTTTGATCAGACGCATAAGTCGACCACGTAGACTGAAAATTCTGGTTTGAGGCTTGTTCGTATAGGGGATGTGCAGTGCACCCCAGGTTGTCTTTGATGAGGTAGAGGCTGCAACAGTTGTGGCAATTGTTGGATCAACAGACGCCATAAGTGCGTTTTGAATGAGTTGGTTTTGTTGAAACCAAAGTACAAATGCACAATTAACACTAGGGACTGTGCCAATTATGATAATGCGAGATGGAGAAAGTGTAGACCCATCGAGATGACCATAGAGATCATGACCATGCATAAGCATGGAAAACTGCGCCTTCCACGTTGCAAAATTATGTTGTCATGTAATTTTATAAGCAGTTGGGACACAGAGTTAAATTGAACAACTATTTGGCCGACGTTGTTGTCAGCATTAACAACTCAAAGAGTTTCTGCCATTTGTGGAGGGTGGGTGGGAGAGAAAAAAATCTTACTCTTTAGAATATATTAAGGCTTCTGGTACCATATAAGCGTGCATACAATATGAAAGCTTCATATTATTTACGATGTGCAGAGGCACTTTAATACAAGCGAAGATTAACAATAACTCCTATATTATTGGAGGAATATTCCTAGTGACTCTAAATAACAAACATGTAATCCTAATCCTATGAGCTGTAGGTAACTAATAGCAACACGATATCTGCACAAATAAAGGACGTGCAGTAGCAATACTCTGAATATGCACAATTACAGGGAGTTGGAGTTATACGTCAATAGTTGGGACATAATATATGAAGTTTACACCTGTTCAATTACCCATTAAATAGACCCAGATTTGTAGTACAACTTTTATTTCTTTTGGTATAATTGACATGTGCAGTGTTGGTCCTTTTGTTACGTACAACTTCTATTTCTTTTGGTACAATTGGACTGTGCAGTGTTGGTCCTCTTGTTGTTGGCTTATATATATGGTTAATAAGGTACCGAAATATTTTGAACCTGCAAAATATTATCATCAACATGATTCCGGATTAACTTGAACTAGCAAGTCTCACCACTGATTATCTTGTTATGCATTCGTAGGTGTGTATATAATTTGAATTAGTTCAGATTTTTTAAATACTATTTTTACAGATAATCCAACGTCGTATTTGCTTGATGAATATGTTTCTTTAGACCATTCCAGTGAGATTCACCAAAAGGACAGACATAACTAACATGAAGAAAATGAGATTAGTTAATGAAAAAGAAAAGAAGAGTGGGAAGTAGAAATAATGCATATTGAGCCAAGGGTAATTATCATAAGAATTCAATCCATCCTCTTCTAGCTATCTTGTTATGTCTTCAAAGTTCTCCTCATCCTCTTATTATGATAACATGTGACCCAATATGCACTATTCTACTTTCGACCACTTTTTCTTTTCTGTTTTATTAACCAATCTCATTTTCTTCATATAGATTATGCATGTCCATTTGGAAAATCTCATTGGATAGTCTAACAAACATATTCATCAAGTAAATATGATCGTTAAATTTCAGAAAATAATTAGTATGAAAAGGCATCAAAAATCTTGCTTGCGAGAAAGTAGAATGTAAAGAATTATTGAACGTTACCATAAAAGTCCTGTTTTCCTTTTTTTTTAAATTTCATAATACTAAATGTCATCACTCATGTTCACCACAATGTGATTGTTTTCTTTAGACCTCCTTCTTTACTTTCACTATCATTTTTGTCGTTCTCCTAATCTGCAACAAACTTAATATAATAACTATATACTATGACATGATTTCGACTTAAGTATTAAAAAAAATTAAGATCACACGTTTATGATTATATAAATGATACGATATGTTTATAATTACTAGCTTCAATAATGATCATGATCATTTCTTTTTGAGATAAGCATTTTGTACCTCTTTGAATGATGACCAAAGTTGTTACGACACACTTCAACTTCACAGGGTCCTATTACTCCCTGGAACTCAATTTTAGTGTATTCTTGTTACCCTTTTGTACTGACATGACACATTTATTACATAAAAATGGAGACTACGTCAAAGGTGTCACGTCAGCTAAAGAAGTATCACATCAGCTAAAAAGGTTGATAAAAATACGCTCAAACTTAGTTTAGGGGGCACTACTAAAAAAAACTGATATTTTAAAATTTTAAAATATTTTTTTCAATAATTCTTATATTAATTATTAATTATTTTATAAATAAAAATTAAAAAATAAAAAACCGACCACAAATTAAAAAATAAAAAACTGACCACTTGTGGTCGGTTTTTAAAAAAAAAAATTAAAAAATATTTTTAAAAGTGGTCGGTATTTTTATATTTATTTTTAATTTATTTTTTAAAAAAACCGACCACTAGTGGTCGATTTTTAATTATTTTTTTATAAAAATATTTTAAAAAAACCGACCACAAGTGGTCGATTTTTAAAAATTCTTTT